>NC_041397.2:223775809-224043309 GCF_900747795.2 Erpetoichthys calabaricus | reverse complement strand
AAAAACCTCTGTGTGGGAATATTTCATAAGAACATGTGAGAAAATGGATGTTTGGGGGGGGGGGGGGGAGGAGATAATTAAAGGATGTGTTATACAACTGCACAGGACAAGACAACAATGCCATAAGTGACCCACTTACACTTAGCTGTTCGATGAGAGTTTTTTCAGTGTTGTAAAGCTGGTTAACTGGAGAAATTCATGTTAGAGGCAAGCATTAAAACAAAAGTTAGAGCCCAGGTATTTCTTTGGAGAGAACAGATAAACAGTCTTCAAAATTCATTTGTCAGTTGCCAACATTATTACTTGCAAGTGCACTGAAGTAAAATGATGTTTCAGTGCATTGGCCAGCTACTGTACATAAAATGGTACTTGCTAGCTTTATTTCACAAAGAGCTGCACTTTCACTCTTTGTCAGATATTTATGCCAAGGCCGGCAACTTGTAAGTGTTTTCTAGTGCAGCGCTTCTTAACCTTTCTAGCGATGAAATCCCTTTAACCTTTTGTGTTTACAAGACCCTCCAAGGAGGAGTGTACTTCCCCTTGCTGATTGGAAGAACATCTTAGCGTTTGATGTATCAGGGGGAGGGGGTCAATCGGAGCGTTGAGCAGCAAACCACTCACGACCCACTCAGTGGTTGAGAAACACTAATCTAGTAGATCTGGAAAAAAAAACTACTTCTCAAAAGTAGTCGTCAAAATTGAGCAGCAATAGAATCCCATATAAATCATACATCAGATTTATAAAGTTACTATAACATGCTTCCACAATAATTAAAAAGTAAATAGATCATATTAAACAAAACAGTCAGGCTGACTCAGGCAATGAATTTTTCTTAATCTGATGTAGCAGATTCGAACTAAAGGAGTTTTTGGCATAGCAACATGCAGCCGTCCACCCATAGGGGAGCTCCTGCTGCTGGGATGTTGGCTTTTTTTGAAGAGATACCATTTCTTCTGTAGTTTAAGGACTGCCAAAATGCACTGACTGTAGAGCTTATCAAAATCATGGTTCTAATATTAAAAACGTATGACAGCAAGCAAGGTGGTTTTGGGCTGTTTCTTTGTTCTCTCAAGCTGGGGCGGACAGCCTGGTGACCAACCTGTCCTCAGGTCACTGGAAAGGATCTTCCTGGAAGAGCAAGAATGTCACCTATGTAACGTTCTGCAGTTTAAACATTTTCTCCCACTTCTTCACTTCACCTATGTCCGAAACGAAGGGTATTTTTTTTAGCAGAACTGTTGAAAGTAATTGAATTTACAGTATGTGCTGCACAGAACCTTTTGCACAGGAGCCAACATATGACCAGCAACTTATGTCCATCATGCAATATCAGAAAATAAAGAAAGGTGAAGGTCTACGTAATGTTGATGTGCTCAGGTCCACCCAACATTTTGAATGGGCTCATGGGGGAAAATAAATCAACAGTTATGGAAATATCTGCTGTAGCAGAATGAAAGCACCAACAAGACAAGGAATTAAACACAGTTTAACAGGATTAATTAGCAACAAGAACTGGTTTTTAATTAAAAAACTGGTTGGAGTTTGAGTACCCAACTTAAGTGGTCATCTATTGGTTCACTTCACATCTCATTTCTGTTTGGGTGCCATTTAAGGAAAAAATGAAGCAATTCATAGGATTGAGCCTTGAAAAAACAAGTCAATTAAGATGAAGCAAAAAGAAGTTAATTAGGAGCAAAACTAACGGATCACGGATCAAGAAAAGGATTGGAATGAAAGCTTGCAGCTACAGTAGCACTCCAGGACCAGAGTTGTAGACCCCTGTAGTAATCCGTATGTGTCTCTGTTCATCCAGCAATGGACTTGCGCCCTGTCTGGGGATTGTTTCTGTCTCGATACCAATGCTTGGTAGGATAGGCACCAGTTGTACCACGACCCAAGCACAAGGTGCCAGTGCACACTGGTATGCAACTATTTACTCTACTGCTGAAGGAGAGAAATGCAGATATCTTCCCAATGAGTACTGCCCTACTTCAAGCCCTGGCTATTTACCTGCTCAATAGTCCCTCTCACCAAAGCCCATGTATTCATTATCAATATACCACCAGCAGTATGTTTGCAAAGGAAATAAAAAGCTTCTGTATTATAAAAGAATATAAGCGATTTTGGGATTGTTTTTCAGTTATTATTGTTAAGTTGTCCACAGGACTGAGACAGTAACTCACACCTGGGCATTAAGATTCAATGACAATAATGGTGCTTTATGATGGCTTTCTGAGGTGAATCCATGCCCTTGGCTCTGAAGAGTGCTGTGGAGGAACACTAACTTGGTGAAGTGAGGAGCACAGCCAGTCTCCTTTTAAAATGGCTACATTTTATGACAAATGCTTGTTTTCTGCTTTTTTACCTTCTTAAAAAAATGACAGAGACATGCTGCTTTGTGTATAATCCCAAGACACAGATCAATACTCAGTAACCTTTTAGGCTTGAAAAACATGGATGTATTAAATATTAAGGCTTTCCTTTATAAAAGGGACTCTGTTAACCTTCACCTCCCTTATAAAATGTAAACGCAGGCTAGTTATTTCTAAACTGTACAAAATGCACTTCACATTTAATGTAAATTCATGTGGCAAACTAATGTATGCCATGGTTGTGAAGAAATAACTTCAACTTGAAAATTAATGAAATCTCTGCAGCAGTCATATTGTACTCCACAGCTCACTAAGAAAACAGGCACATTTGATGCATAATAATTTATACATCCTAAAACTGAGTACACTTTTATTATGTAAAATGCATGGATTAAAATGCTGCATAAGTATAATTTTTTTAAAGAATAAATGTTGGTGGTAGGCAGGTCATAATACATTTACCCCATGATACAAATCATACTGAGATTTAAGCTTCACAATATAATATTCTCACAATATGAAACGTTCATAAAAGAAATCTACCGTATATTTGGTTTTACTTCTTTTTAAACATCCATACAACAAAACATTGCAAAATAAATTCAAATCAGTATGCAAATACACAAGTTTTAACTGGTTTTGTAAACCTTTTCTTTTGCATTCAAATAAAATCAAATACATTTTTACTATTGTAAAAATTAAGGGCGGAGTGGTGGCTCTGAGGCAAAGGATCTGTGCTGGTATCCAGAAGGTTGCCGGTTTGAATCCTCGTCACTGCCAAAAGAGATCCTACTCTGCTGGGCCCTTGAGCAAGACCCTTAACCTGTATTTGCTTCAGGGGCGCTGTACAATGGCTGACCCTGCGTTCTGACCCCAAGGGGTATGCAAGAACTAACAAATTCCTAATACAAGAAATTGTATAAGGCAAAATAAAGAACAAAAATTTTTTTTTTTTTTTTTTTTTTTTTTTTAAATACCAAGATGTAAAGGCACACACCAAATGACAGTTAACCCCAAGAAATGGTATATTTATTTAACAATAAAAGACTGCACTCTGAAAAGGTCCACCTCCCCACTGTTGTTTTCATGGGAATTGCCTTGAGAAACAGCAGACTCCAACTGGCAACTAGCCGAGGCTGTTCTTACCCTCACTTGTCTTCCACTATCATGAATGCCCACCCCCGCCTCAGACCACTTACTGTATCTGCTGTGTTTCTACTGTATTTATCCTTTGCTCCTAGAGTCCCCACCTGTAATCTTGAAAATTCCCAGATTTGTAAAGTTTATCACAAATAATCCTCGAGTTACGGAATGCAGAACTCTGTTTTCCTGTGCGACAGGTCACAGACAATCATGCATCCAACCCTTCCCATCATACAGGTAAACTGCTATTACAATATTAACAAAACATTTGCACTGCAGTAACAGAAAACCTGTTGCATGTTGATTACCACATGCAATTAAAAATTTCACTAAACTCTGCACATGTGACAATAATCACCTATAAAACTATTAAAGTTACTGCACTGCACAACCATCCATATTTAAACTTATTTTTTTGTTTTCTGAGTTTGCATCAAACAATGATCCAACAATGCGTTTCCTTGTATTTCCTGCTGGAATGCCTGACCAATTAGCTGTGGGTCATAACTGGTTCTGTTAAGAACTTAGAAGGTTATAATTTCCTTTATATGTCAACTCTCTGCATGAAACTGAGACAATATCTTCTGAAGTTGACGACACTCTGTCACTAGGGGCAGTCACCACACTTGAGACCCCTGTTGAGAACAATGCAAGATCCACTGCTGTATAAAATTGTCCCTTGCTGTAATCTACCAGTTTCCTGAACCAGTATAAATGAAAGGTGTATTGATGCATTAAGCATTCATTTTCATATCTGTAGCTCATGAAAGCTATAGAGGGAGTATACCATGAGAATGGTTACAATACAATAAAAATTGTGATTTGCTGGTCCCAATAGAGTTTGATTCAAAAAGAAATCTGTGGATGCAGCAGAGGTGTGACCAGAACATCATGTGTGAGTGGGCATTTGGCTTGTTGTGGGGGGGGGGGGTGGGAAATATCCATCTACCCATCCATCCCCCATTTTTGTATGGGGGTCAAATAATAATAACAACATAGTTTTATATAAAAAATAAAAGCAAAAATTGTGGCATAAATCATAACCTATTGTTCAATAAAATTAACAGAGGCAATGGAACTTGTATTATTATTTTTTGTGAACAAATATAGAACTACATCAACAAGGTAAATATCAATAAAGTCAAACGTATACAACATATGAGAGCAAGAACAGAAACGTGGCTTATTGTAGTCATGGGAGGCTAAAGAACATCAGTTTCCAGTGTTTAACCTGGATATTATCTACAGGACCAGTCTGTGGTTACTCTTGACAAATTCTGAAATAAATTCATTCATGTCCAGATTTTCTGTGATGTTTTTCTCATGTGCCAGAATGACTAAATTTCTCTTCCTTGAATGCAGCATTGTTCGGCGGAGTGGAGTGAGAATGCAGTTCAAAGTAGAGAAAGAGCTTTCGCATGCAGCTGAAGACGCACCGATGATGAGTGCTGTGATGTAGACATGGCTCTGACATGCGGGATACTAGACGCGTGTTTGTGGAAGCCGACACGGTCTTTTTCTAGAGCTTTTTTCCAATTAGTGTAGCCGTGTTTGGTGAATATGTCCTCGCGGTCCGAATTGGAAACACTAAATTTGCGGCAGGAAAAGCAAAAGCTGCCATCACGGCCAACAAAATATTCAAGCAATGGTCGAGACTGATACCAGCTTGCACCAAAACATCCGAGTGTCTTTCCGAATGCGCGCTTGGGATAATTAATTAAAATGGGCTGGGATGGGCTATCCATATTTAAGTTAGGCAGACCGGACTGTATATTTTGTTGAAGGCAGAGGTTTGGAGTACCCAACATGGGCGCAGAGCTGGAGGATTGTGTAGGCTTATCTACATCTTTTGGAGTTTCCGTTCCCGATGAGGGTGCGCTGTGCTCCATGTTGGTAGCAGCGGTGCTGGGCTCAACTGTGGAGCCAGCAGCTTGCGGAGGGACAGAGGTTGAAGATGTCTGCTTTTTAATAAGCCACCTATGCATAGCCTTTGGTGTTACCAACCAGAAAATAAAAGAAGAATGGAATGTATACGCTGTTTTAATTAAAGAATGTGGTCAACAAGTTCAAAACGTGCTGGAAAATGTGCGGCGAAGTAAACTGTGAGGAGCACGGTGCCTGTCTAGTGGAGGAGACACTGACGGATATGCCCCAAATTCAAACGGGACGATTGGAAAGCAACTCAGTTTTGAAAATCAAATGTTATTCTTCTCCAGAGTTTTCATTGGACAGACAGAGCATTTCGCAGGGGGGGCACGGCTTGTCTCTGGGGGGGCAGTGCCCACCCCAGCCCCCCGTGGTCACGCCTCTGGGATGCAGTGGTATATTCACAAAATAATGTTGCTATTTGCCATACAAAATTTAGAAAGTCACATCCTCGGATGAGTATGTTTGTATGCGCAAACACTTAACCTATGGTATCAGCCCACTTTCATGTAAGCAGAGGCCATGTTGTGCTCTGGCAAATTTTACCTTCACATCATTATAGAGACAGTGAATATCAAGCTGTGCCACAGTGCAGTTTTTTTGTTGTAAAGTAATAAAAGTATTCTGCGTGTCTTGCCATTTTTTAAGAGACAATTCTCAGTGCATGCTCCAACTTACATGTTAAAAATAAATCCAGAGAAACAGAAGTCATTTGGAACCAAATACACAACATGCCTTTAATAAAATTTGTTTTGACAGAGTTAACATTAGGTTAAGCAGAATTTACTTTTCAATTACTAAACAGAAAATGCTATTGAATAAAGCTGTTATGTGGCCATGACAAGAAGTTGGGAGTGTGGTGGAGGCGGCAATTAATGGGAATAATCAGGTAGTTCGTGATTAACAAATCATTATTAATAATAAGGATGCCGAGATGCCCTCGGTCCTGGTACCCCCAACCTCTTGAAATGGGGATCTGGGAATTCTGGCTCCAGCTCAATGGTTAGTCATGGAAACTGAGCTGCTTGTATTTAAACTCCTGGATGATGCCACAATAATACTGAAGAGCAGCTGAACAAACGTTATGGAGTGTACAGAGTCACTAATAAGTTTTATTATAAAATGTATGGTTTGGAATCTATTATATGTATAATAATTTGCTTGCTTACTTGCTTCACTAAAGGCAAGTAAAATAAGAATTCTGAGGTCTTTGTGACAAATGGCAAAAATAGTAACTAAACTAGTAGAGGGTCTTCCACTACTAGTTTAGTACTACCCAACTGGATGTGTGCTAAAGCCAATGTCTTATTACAGGACTTCCAGTCATTGGGTAGGTCAGACTTGCCAACTGCAGTTGCTGATCTCGGCACCAGACAATGTCAGGTTACATGACTAGGAAAAAAAAGAAGTAACAGGGCATGTCAAATTTAGCAACTGTGTGATGATCTTCACACAGTCATGTTTGCCCCTTTTGTGACAACCAAAGCATTCTGCCTGATGGAGGCAAAACTACATAAAGGGTTAACAGGTATGGCCAGTTTTTTTCCCCCCCTCTTTTTTAATTCTGTTATGGTACATAAAACACAAGACAGACAGTCAAGCTTCTCTTCTGTTTATGTCCAAAACACCTATGTTCCTTATACGAGGGGGGACCCAAAAATAACCGGAATTTTGTTGTTGTTAGGTTGGTACTTGTAGTACGTGGTTGGGCCGCTACGGCGATCTAGTTACACTCCTCACAAGTCAGTCTGCCAAGTGCCATCAGTCTGGAAGTCTGTGCTTGTGTTCAGTGAATTTTTTTGTAAAAGTAGGTTGAGTAACAGTGTGAGAAGGAAACGCCCTGATTTGTGGGAGTCGGGCGATTGGTTCTTTCATCATGACAACACTCCATCTCACACTGCTCTCAGCATTCACCAATTTTTGGCAAGAAACGGTATGACAACCCTGAACCACCCACCATACTCACCGGATTTAGCTCCGTGTGATTTCTTTTTGTTCCCTCGGATGAAAAAGGACTTGAAAGGAAGGCGTTTTGCTGATGTCGAAGAGGTATAACAAGAAATGACCAGAGCATTAATGGGCATTACTTCAGACGAATTTAAAAACGTTTCGAACAATGGAACAAACGGTTAGATAAGTGTATTTCCACCAATGGAGTACTTTGAAGGAGACTAATTGTAGTTTGTACAGAAAATTAAACACATTTTAAAAATATTTCCGGTTATTTTTGGGTCCCCCCTCGTATATTGTCAATCCATTATATACAGTGGTGTGAAAAACTATTTGCCCCCTTCCTGATTTCTTATTCTTTTGCATGTTTGTCACACAAAATGTTTCTGATCATCAAACACATTTAACCATTAGTCAAATATAACACAAGTAACACAAAATGCAGTTTGTAAATGGTGGTTTTTATTATTTAGGGAGAAAAAAAAATCCAAACCTACATGGCCCTGTGTGAAAAAGTAATTGCCCCCTGAACCTAATAACTGGTTGGGCCACCCTTAGCAGCAATAACTGCAATCAAGCGTTTGCGATAACTTGCAATGAGTCTTTTACAGCGCTCTGGAGGAATTTTGGCCCACTCATCTTTGCAAAATTGTTGTAATTCAGCTTTATTTGAGGGTTTTCTAGCATGAACCGCCTTTTTAAGGTCATGCCATAGCATCTCAATTGGATTCAGGTCAGGACTTTGACTAGGCCACTCCAAAGTCTTCATTTTGTTTTTCTTCAGCCATTCAGAGGTGGATTTGCTGGTGTGTTTTGGGTCATTGTCCTGTTGCAGCACCCAAGATCGCTTCAGCTTGAGTTGACGAACAGATGGCCGGACATTCTCCTTCAGGATTTTTTGGTAGACAGTAGAATTCATGGTTCCATCTATCACAGCAAGCCTTCCAGGTCCTGAAGCAGCAAAACAACCCCAGACCATCACACTACCACCACCATATTTTACTGTTGGTATGATGTTCTTTTTCTGAAATGCTGTGTTCCTTTTACGCCAGATGTAACGGGACATTTGCCTTCCAAAAAGTTCAACTTTTGTCTCATCAGTCCACAAGGTATTTTCCCAAAAGTCTTGGCAATCATTGAGATGTTTCTTAGCAAAATTGAGACGAGCCCTAGTGTTCTTTTTGCTTAACAGTGGTTTGCGTCTTGGAAATCTGCCATGCAGGCCGTTTTTGCCCAGTCTCTTTCTTATGGTGGAGTCGTGAACACTGACCTTAATTGAGGCAAGTGAGGCCTGCAGTTCTTTAGACGTTGTCCTGGGGTCTTTTGTGACCTCTCGGATGAGTCGTCTCTGCGCTCTTGGGGTAATTTTGGTCGGCCGGCCACTCCTGGGAAGGTTCACCACTGTTCCATGTTTTTGCCATTTGTGGATAATGGCTCTCACTGTGGTTCGCTGGAGTCCCAAAGCTTTAGAAATGGCTTTATAACCTTTACCAGACTGATAGATCTCAATTACTTCTGTTCTCATTTGTTCCTGAATTTCTTTGGATCTTGGCATGATGTCTAGCTTTTGAGGTGCTTTT
Source organism: Erpetoichthys calabaricus (assembly GCF_900747795.2). Taxonomy (NCBI): domain Eukaryota; kingdom Metazoa; phylum Chordata; class Cladistia; order Polypteriformes; family Polypteridae; genus Erpetoichthys; species Erpetoichthys calabaricus. The sequence goes on along the minus strand of NC_041397.2, from coordinate 224,034,337 downwards.
GGTCTACTTCTCTGTGTCAGGCAGCTCCTATTTAAGTGATTTCTTGATTGAAACAGGTGTGGCAGTAATCAGGCCTGGGGGGTGGCTACGGAAATTGAACTCAGGTGTGATACACCACAGTTTGGTTATTTTTTAACAAGGGGGCAATTACTTTTTCACACAGGGCCATGTAGGTTTGGATTTTTTTTCTCCCTAAATAATAAAAACCATCATTTAAAAACTGCATTTTGTGTTTACTTGTGTTATATTTGACTAATGGTTAAATGTGTTTGATGATCAGAAACATTTTGTGTGACAAACATGCAAAAGAATAAGAAATCAGGAAGGGGGCAAATAGTTTTTCACACCACTGTACATTGTACTTCTGGATGAACATTTATTGGATGTCAGTTCTCACGCGCACACACAGTCTGTACCTGCAACTAAAGGCAATATTAAACTGGTCTGATTTTGTCACAGTGAGTCGCAGACTAGTTGGAGTGGGTCACTAGGTATTTCAGATTACATGACTGCATTCATTACAGCATGCTGCCAACTGCCTCTAACATAGTTAAATTATGTAAATGAAGGCTGGGACCAAAAATGGCCTTTATGGGGACTTTAAGACAAAGTACAGTATTTTTTGCACCATTGGCCAAAGTTCATCTGTGTAACATTTAAAAAAGAAATGGTTGTGGGGCATCAAAGAATGTCTTATCTCCCTAAGGTCAATCAACATCGAGTTCAACAAATATGCAACATTAATACAGAATTTATTCTGAAAACATTTTATCAATGTACATATATGTTCAAAATAGTAAAAGCATGGTCATATAATATATATACACACACACACACATAAAATACATAATCTATACATACAAACATACTGATCAGCCAGAACTTTAAAACCACCTGTCTAATATTGTTAAGGTCCCCCTTGTGCCACCAAAACTACTCTGATCCGCTGAGACATGGACTTCATAAAACTTCTGAAGGTGCCCTGTGGCATCTGCCACCAAGACATTAGTAGCAGATACTTCGAGTCCCGTGAAAAGATCAGACTTTTTTTTGAAGCATATCCCATAAATACTTGATCATATTGAGAACTGGGGAATCTGAAGGCCGAGTCAACACCTTGAAATCTTTGTCATGTTCCTCAAACAACAACAATTAATTTCTTGTATAGCCCAAAACCACACAAGGAATGCCTCAAAGGGCTTTAAAAAAAACCCAGCTTAGACTCTTCAAAGAAGAGACTGTACAATTATATTGAGGATTACTTGTGTTCTGTTCCGTGTATTGTATTGACCCCCCTTTTTTGACACCCACTGCATGCCCAAACTACCTGAAAAGGGGTCTCTCTTTGAACTGCCTTTCCCAAGGTTTCTTCCATTTTTTTCCCTACAAGGGTTTTTTTTTGGGAGTTTTTCCTTGTCTTCTTAGAGAGTCAAGGCTGAGGGGCTGTCAAGAGGCAGGGCCTGTTAAAGCCCATTGCGGCACTTCTCGCATGATTTTGGGCTGTACAAAAATAAATTGTATTGTACATGAAAAAAACTCTCAAAACCTTTCTGAACATTTTTGTAGTGTAGCATGGAGCATTATCCTAATGAAATAGGCCAATAATATTAGGAAATATTGATGCCATGAAGGGACGTACATGGTCTGCAACAATCTTTGGATAGGAGGTACATTTCAGATTAACATCCACATGAATGCCAGTGCTCAAGGTGTCTCAGCAAAACACTACCCAGAGTGTACACCTCCTCTGACAGCTTGCCTTATTCCTATAGTGCATCCTGCAGCCATCTCCTCCACAGGTAAACAAGGATGCACACATGCATCAGACCAGGCCACCTTCTTCCATTGCTCCATGGTCAGTTTTGATGCTCACATGCCCACTGTAAGCACTTTCACCAGTGGACAAGAGTTAGCACTGAAACTCTGACTGGTGTATGGCTATGCAGTCCCATTCTCGGCAAGTTGCAATGCACTGGGTGCTCTGACACCTTTCTCTTGTGGCCACTATTAAGTGTTTCAGTGTGCTACAGTAGCTCTTCTGTGGTAATGTTCCAGACAAGTTAAGCTACCCTTTGCTCCCCATACGTGTCATTGAGACTTGGACACCCATGACTCTGTCACCGGTTTACCAGTTGTACTTCCTTGGACCACCGTTGGTAGGTACTAACCACTGCATACTGGGAATACGGGGAGATGCTTTTATCCAGTTGTCTAGCCATCACAAATAAGCCCTTGTCAAAATCAGTCCAATCCTTGCGCGTCCCTATTTCTCCTGCTTCCAATACACCAAGTAAAAGAACCGAGTGGTTTAAATGTTGTGGCTGATCAGTGTATAAATATACAAGCATACACAGTATATTCAAAAGATAGAAGTTAAATATGGAATATTAAATAATGCGTGACAGATGACGATCTCATGAACATTGCCACAGGATAATCATATTGAATTCACAGCAAGATTAAGTCACTTTTATTGCCAAAAACATTTTTAAAGATGGGAGAGCTTTTTCATTTTACTTTCTGCTGACAATTTACAGGTTTCTCCCCCACTGTTGAGTTAATATTAGGTGTTAAAAGCATATTCTTTTAATTCTGGTGATAGATCCCTTTGAACTTACACAACATCATTACTAGGTTTGGAAAGGTTAAGGGTGACTTTGGATAATTTTGGTATGTCCATTTTTTTTTAAAACTGTCTATTGTCACTGTAAAGATGTTACAAAATTATGTATCAATATTTTTAAGAATTTCAACTTATTACTACCATAAACATCCTAACATGTACGCTCTCATATATTTTATGTTTGGGTGCAGATGCATAAAAAATTTTCTTCTCTAAACTCCCTTACTGATTAACAGTTTGATTTTGTGATTGCTTCCAGATACAGTAGTTTCTTTTAAAAAAAATTCAGAACTAAAAATTTACAATCAACAGGACCTGAAGACTGAGTTTGATTCACTGCTGTGTACATATCATCAACTGCTAAATTAAATTCCCAATTAAGATGTATTTTTAATACATTTAACTTTTAACATAAATATTAAGATAAATACCCCATCATCCTGTTAATGAATACACGTCAGTATGTATTGTTTCTAATGTCTGTTTTTGCACGTGTCAGTGAAATAAGTTTGTTTTTTTATCTTAAACATCTGACTGTCTCCAATTATCTTAGCTTCAAATGCATATAAAACTAACATATACACTTTTATTATTGTCATGTTTTGTTGTTTTAGTAGTGTACACTAGCCAGGAGTACAAAACTAATACATTCTGCTTTAAAGCTGTTTGGCAGAGTCCCTTCATTTTCTCAGAAAGCAGGTGGATTAACAAAGGAAAAGCTGGCAGTGGGGTAGCCAACACAAGTCAAAGCCCATCCCATCTTTAGGCAGGCAGCACACTTGTCCAAATGGTTCCCATTAATATGACCAACTCAATTTGCTGCTTTGTAATTGTTTAATTTTAACTATTTGTAGAATGTGTGTTGCACACTGATATCGGAGATATTTATCATGAAAATGACCGGACACCCAACAGCATACCAAGCAAAGCACCAGCTGTTCAGGAAACAGTGCAGCTTCTGTGGTATATACCTAAAGTATCAACCTTTCAGACTAGCATATCACAAATAATGATATGATTTTATTACTCCATTGTTGACCAAAACGGATATGCCATCCAATTTATCCTACTATCAAAATAATTTTCTGAACCTGCTTTGTTCCTTAAATGATTGCAAATGGGAAATTTAGATACAGACAGAAATCAGCACTGGAGAGAACAACTTCATGGACCTGAACCATTTACCTGAACCACTTACACAGCTCCAAAATGAAGGTTCAGGTCAGTATCCATCTATCCATTTTCCAACCCGCTGAATCCAAACACAGGGTCACGGGGGTCTGCTGGAGCCAATCCCAGCCAACACGGGGCACAAGGCAGGAACCAATCCCGGGCAGGGTGCCAACCCACCGCAGGACACACACACACAAACACAACCACACACCAAGCACACACTAGGGCCAATTTAGAATTGCCAATCCATCTAACCAGCATGTCTTTGAACTGTGGGAGGAAACCGGAGCACCCGGAGGAAACCCACGCAGACACGGGGAGAACATGCAAACTCCACGCAGGGAGGACCCGAGAAGCGAACCCAGGTCTCCTAACTGCGAGGCAGCAGCGCTACCACTGCGCCACCGTGCCGCCCTTCAGGTCAGTATGGTATGCACATTTTTACGATGTGGAAGGAAACCAGAACACAAGGATAAAAACACAGCTGGACTTGTGCAGAATGTGCAAACTTCATATAGGCAGTGTCTGAACAAAGAAATCAAGCACAGGTCTTTGGAGCTGAATCAGGAAATTCTAAATTGGTTCTCGTTTCTCAAAAAGTATCTTTTTATTATTTTAAGATTTAGAGTTTACAAGATTTAAATATGTAGGCAATCTTTGACTATTCACATCAAACTGTATGTACTACATTAGTAATATAACGACAATCTTATGTTTAAAAGCACTTAACAAAATCTACTAAAGCAAAACGTATCCAGTAATACAAACAGTTCCACTGTACAGTATTTTAGAAAGCATGTACCATTGAAGCTGTAAATAAGTTAATCTTTTATTCATCCATTAATATTTTTGTTTTAATTGACCAGTTAAATCTCTGGCTTAAGTAGTTGTACTCACAATGTTTCAATGAATGACAATTATTTAACTTCCAGTTAAAAAGCTTTCAGTGTATTTCAGTGGTGTTTACATGAGAAAATATGTAAGTCAAGTGTCAGGAAACCTCATCAAATAATTAATCTGCTATTTAACAATGCACTACACAAATAATGTACAACTTCTAGAACTGTATTTTGATTATTAGAAAATTGCAGGATACTAAGATGTACATGTGTGAACATTATGTAATAATAAAAACAAGATGTTTTATTGCATACGATCTCTGCATTTATTTAAATTTCTGCTTACAGGCATTGAAGGTTAACTCTAATAATTTCGAGCTTTACTAGTTTTTACTGAAGCGCATTCAAGTTTTATGTAAGGATTACTTACATGTTATACTGTTCTGACCTCTAGGAGGCGGGCCAAAGAGTGAAAAAAAGGAATCAAAACCAAAGCCAAAATTATTACAGTAATTTATTTTATTCATTAATATACTCAAACATAATGTAAAAGCAACATCGCTTACTTGTTTAATTCTTTTAATTAACGTACAGTATGAACGCACGTCGACCAAAAACGCACACTGTGTTATTAGTTTAACAGTTGCAGCATGGCCTGCTGCGGCGCTCTTTTTGTGTGTTTTGCATGCAAGTTATCGGGCATAACAAATGTATTACATAATCTATAATTCCACCGAATCTTAATGTGAAAATTTCAAAATTATAACAAACCCAAACAATGTCAATTGGGAAAAGGTAGGAAAAAGCAGGACGTCGGTGGAGATCTCGTCTGACCATCCCGCAGGAAGTTTAGTATAATATACAGTCGGCGCATGCGCACTGAGGCTACTGAACCACTATCTGCCAAAAGAGAGACCATTAAACTGTAAATATCGACGGCGTATTTAATTTCAGAGGGCCTCGGAGCAGTGCCCACTTCAGAGCAAAACGAATGAAAACACATCGTATACTAGATAAAATTATATTATGTTAACATATGTGTGACTGTTATCTTTGTGGAAAATATAAGAGGGCGGCACATATCAGGCGCCTCGACTTAAGAAAAGCATCACCCAATTTAAACTGTTTCGTTAAACAAAATAAAACAATGGTTTCGCAAACAGTGCATCATCATAGTCATAAACAGAAAAGATCCCAGTCCTACATCGAGTGGGGATTTAGAAAGGATTCGTCAAATCCTCCCACTCCAGACCACACCACACAATAACAGTAGACAGCACAGACGGGGATGGAGCTCTTATGTGTCTCTGTGCATGTATGTATGTATGTGGATGTGTGTGTGCAACATCCCCGCTAAGAAAACATCCCCGCAGTCCTACCTGTCGCCGTGTCCTGCAGCGCTTTTTCCAATTGTGGAAAGGTAATCTCTGGTAGGTCCAGCATACCCCCATAGCGATCCAAAAACGAACAGACCACAGCAAAGCTAGGGCATAAGCCGGGACACGAACCCTCCGCTGCCGCCGAAGCAGCCATTTTTTTCCGCTGGGGGGGCGGGTTGGGGTGCTAGAGCAACGGGGTCCGGAGGACTGATGGCAGCCCACAATGCATTGCGTGACATCCAAGGGACGCTTGCAGCGGCGGCAGTAGCCGCCCATAATGCAACACGCGACAGTCGAAGGCCGCGCCCCGGGAAGCGAGTCACGGTGAGGCAGTGCTTCCTGAGATTTAAATATCCCATGGCGCAAATTAGTATGCATCTTCATTGTTAATGTTTGAAAGAAAAAATCGATGATTTGTTTTGTTATATTTTAGCAATTTGCCTTGAGAACACGAAAGTATAATATACATCTAAATCAACTGCACAGAAAAAAATACAAGGGAATACATTACAGTTAGACATGAACTAAACCCTGAAAGATCTGATTAATAAACTAATTCGGAATTGTCACGTACAGCACCGATATTTCGCATCATTTATTTTTTTCTCCACAACAAAAATTTTAGACGTCGGACGTCGAATTGCACCTAACAGAAGCAGAACTGCCCTTTGTAAGGTAGGGGTGAGTATTGTCAGTGTAGCTGAGCGTCCTCTTTTCTTTATTACAGTCACACCCCTTACCTGAATTGTCCGGATTTGGATGATAAAATAAACAGGTGTGACCACGTTGCATTTAAAATTAATTACCATTCTTTATTTTATGGTATGTATATTTTACTGTATATCCCATTGGGGATGAAATCCCATTGATGGTTGATGTGGCATGCACAACTTAAAGTCTTTCTGATCATTTTTGCTTAAGCCATCTGTTAGTTTACTCTTTATCATTAGAGTGTAATTTCCTGAACAAAATATGGTTCTAAAATAGCTCCAAAAATAAGATTTCTTTGGGGTTAAGAGGGCCAAAAAACTTTGACATCTTGCATAACAAGTCAAGCGGTATATCGTATCTTGGGGTTTACTTGTACTGTGGAATCAGGTGGCACCAGACAAAAAAAACTAAAGTGTTTGTACAGTAATTAATTCTTATGAACAAAATAGTGATCTGCCAATTCTCAAATACAATTGTGAATAAAATGTATGAAAATATTTGATACAAATAACTGGTAAAGAAATTAATATTTCACACTTATAAAACTATTAAACTGTCTCACTAGCACATCTCACAGAAATTTTTTTGAAGTATTGTATAAAAATGGTATTCTGTGTGCAGATGATAAAATAATCACAGTAAATATTTGCATTTAATGATGTGTGGTTGTTTCAGCTATTTAAACAAGAATCATTTGTCTTTTTAACATTTAGTTTACCAGTGAAATAATTTGCAATGATATGAAGCTCTTGGTTTGGAGAAATTTAAAAATGAAAATAATTGGTTGAAATGGTGTGTATTTATTTCAGTGGAATATATGTTATTGTAACATCAATTTAAAATTTACTGTAGATACTAAGAATAAAAAGGCAGTAAATAAACTATATTAATTAAACTTATAAAATGTTAATTTACACTTGGATCATAATTAAATTTACATTATTGATCTGTTGTTTATTTTTATTAATAATTATATTCAGTTTGTATAGTACTCTTTACTGAGTCCAGGCTCAGAGCGCTGTGACAAGTCCTCAGTTAAAACGCAAATACAAACTATACAAATTAGTAATTATATTAGTATACATAAAGACACAGATTTTTTGAAACAGAGAAAAATAAATAGTTTGAAATTGATTAACATAAATAAAATTCACAATATCTGTCTATTGATTAATTTTTGAAGTACAGGTGTTTGACACCAGAGGAGAGGAAAACAAAAACTCCAACCAGCAGCATCCTTGTGAAAATAAATTTTAGGAGGATCTCCAGTTTATCTAATTAAACTGTAATTTGTGTACTGTGCTGCCATTGGCTCTGTCACACTATACCGGAAATATGGCACAGTCCACATTCACGTCTAGCCATACTGATATTTAAGAAGTGTAAGCATTCTAGCTGACAGATTAAATTTTCAAATTTTAACTTATGTCATTTATCGAATGAAGAAAGTTATCCAACGGCAACTTGCACTGTGTAAAAAAGTAATGGCTCCCTTACACATAATAGCTTGTTGCATCACATTCAGCTCATTCAGCTACAATGAACACAGCTGAACTATTCCCATAATTCAATATCAGCCTTTCACATCACCATGGAGGAACTGCAGAGCTATTTAACTCAGAATCACTGGTTAGGGTTTTGAGTATCTATTTTACCAACCAGATTTCTACTGAAAGATAAGTGTACCAAACTACAATTAAACCAGTCCACTGGGAGCAGACTGACAACAAGATAGGCATGGCAATGACAGAGGTAAAAAGATTCAGGTGGCAACCTTGTTTTGAGTGCCATATCTGTAGAAAGGCTAAGTGATCTAAACAGGTATTTAGGTTTCATGTGAGTTATATTTTAATTTTTTGCACTCATTCCTTGACGATTAAAAATAACCAGGGCATGAATTTGTTGGTTTGGGGATGCCAAGAAACACAATGGGTTAATTTATTTTTTTGTTTAGGTACATTCTTAATAATGTAAAAGTAAGTATGTTTTTGTGGCAGCACCATTTTGTTTGTAATAACCAAACCAACCAAAGTCAAAATGAGAATTGAAATTAAAACTAAGCACGAGTCAAAGCAAGAAACACTACAGTTTTGAAAAGAGTCATAAAGAACATTCAAAAAAGGGTTTTGTTATCTGCAAATTTGGATTGGATATACTTCTTTCCATGACTTTTTATACCTGTCTCATCGTAAGGAAATGGTCACAACCACTGAGTACATGCCCCTAACAATGAGGGCAGCCATCCTAATGGCACTACCCAAAACGGAAGCAGAAACAGCCCAAATAAAATTACAAAACTAAAATAAACTATATTTTGACTCTGATTATGTGAAATTATGTTAGTTTTCCAAAAAACTGAATGCACAATCAAGATACCTGGGCTAGGAAATCCCCCAACATAAGTGTAAAAACACCGGTTTATGTAAAATAAAGACCCAGTGAATTTCTGAAATATACAGTAGATTCCTAACAGTTCAAGGGTATAGGTCTTTGTCATGCACTTCCTGGTTTGTCCAAGTTTGTTTTTGGATGCAGCTAAGAAAACACCAGCATTCTTATTTGCGTTCTAATTAGACTTTCAGCAACAGATCGTTTCAGATTATGACTTTCGCCCTACATTTTTGCTCTGGTTACATGAAATTATTTTGGTTTTCAACTCATCTGCTATGTTCTTTCATTTACAATTTTAACTTCAAGTTCTGTGCCTGTTTATTAGAGTATTGCCCACTGGGATGGACCTTTATTTTTTAACAAAATCCTAATCCATCTCCTGATTCAATTCTTATTTAAATAGTGCTGCTGCCTAGAAGAGTCAGTACATCAAGCATATAGCAGCACTGTCTTGTTAATGCTGGTCAATCAGTCTGGATTCAGAACCAAAGTTGTGCTAACAGTTTAAAGTTTATCAAAGACTGCAGATTAGCTGGTATCATTGGATGCATTCTGAGATTGACACATACTCATACCAGTCCTGGACAGTCATTGTATTGGCTCATTCAGCTTAGGCTGCCTATAGCTTTAAGTAGGAAAATTGTGTATATTAAATGGATTAATACACAAAGATATTATTATTTGGTTTATAAAGCTACTTGTAATGGCACTCTTTATAAAAGTTGACATTTGTCTATTTATTCATATTTGTCTGTTTATTCATTTCCTAATCTGCTTCTCCATTTTACAGCCCTTGGTTATTGGTGCTTATCCCAACAGCACTGGGAGCAAGTGAGGACCAATACTGAACAGGGTGTCAGTTCATTAGAAATCACATTCACACACATGCACACCAATACTCATTTACAAGAAGATAGTTTAGAGATAACATTTAACCTACTGTATTACACATGTGCTTTGGACATGGAAAATAGCATACAAAAATTGGCTGAATGTGCAAACTATATAAAGATTGGGTTGGGATTTGAACCCGGAATGCTGGAGCAGTGATGCAGTAGCACAAAATGTCCTTAAAGCTGCAATATAAAAAATGACAAAGAGGTGCACTATTAATACAAAAATACCTCTGTGAGGTCCTTGAAGCAGAAGGATAAAATTTGTTACCCCAAATGGTTGAAATTAACCTTACAATATGATATACAGTAACCCATAATTGATTTCACAATTAAGTAAAATAATATAGAGAAACATCTTCAGTTAAAAAATGATTCAAGTATCTCCTAACAGCTGCTGTTTTTTCTACTTTTAGGTACACTTGAAAATCAAGGACTTTGTTGTGCCCAGCATGAGCCCATTTTGCATATACAATCAGTCTCAAAGTACCGAAGCCTAAAGCTGTCTGAGCAAAGACTCAATGACTAACTTCCTCACTAGTCTTTAATGAGAAATGCATTTAAATATCGTAGTGTGCAACAAATACAACCAATAACTAGTAATACTGTTCGAGGGTCATTATTGTCAGATGTACAGAGTGCAGTGAAATTCTTACTTGCATGTGCTGGTCAACATGAAACACATCACTACACTCATGTGCCATTATTAATGACAACAACTATCTTACCTCAAAGCTTTTGTTTTCCTTATCTGAAAAATCTCACAAAATGTTAATCTACGAATTTCAAACAGAACATTATAATTCTTAATATTATTGTTGTCTTCCTTACCTGAAAATTCTCAGAACATAATTAGTATACAATTGCATTTCAGATTTCTGTTGAGCCCAACAAATACAAGCAAATGGCAAAAGCCATCAAGGGGATATAAGGAGACATTTTTTAAGGCTAGATTCCAGTCTTGAAGATAACCTCCTTTATGACACAGCAGAGGAACAGTGAACTTATGATAATCCCAGATTGTGAATCTAACTCCAGCTGTGTTATACATTACGAAAAGGCATTTGACATGCAGCCATGTTCATCTTTTAGAAACACAGATGATGCTCTTGAGGAGACTCTTAAGCCCCGTGACATCACAGAGGTTAAAGGGATTTATTACAACAAAACAAAATACAGAAGGAGACCAGGTACTACAGCATCAAAAAAGACGGGGGAAACAATAACTCTATGCATTTGTCTTATTCTAATTCACTGTGATTTATGCTGACATACTTGTGATTTTCTGTTGTATTTACATAGCATACCCTAGTTTTAATTTGTATTTAGCAACACATAAAGAAGTATTTTTGCTTGTGCTAGGAATATTTAATGCTATGAGCTGTGAGAAAAACTCCCTTTCAGATGTAAACATTCAGGGGTGCATTCATAACACTAAGTACTTCTTTATCTTGTACTTAACATCATTTGTTGATTAGCTGGTGTATGCCACAGTGTAAGTCTAAGATTATAATGTAGGCTATAAACTAGCACAAAAAGGGCTCTTTGTAGCATAAATACCTGTAGATTAGTTGAGTACATAAATGCTGTTTTGCAGTAGACATGAACCCTTTTGACCATTTCACTAATCAACAATTAATAGAGAAATATAGGCTGTCCAGGGGTCAATAATGACCCTCCTTGGTCTGGGGCAGGAGAAATTGGAAAGAGGAACACACCAGTATTTGCCCTCAGTCCCACAGTTCAGCTTCTGACAACTCTCCATTCCTGCACCACTGGTGGGTTACTACTGACCGTTTGGTGATACATATGGCCTCAGCAAGTGTTCAAATCTGTGCATGGAGTGACCAGATTACTGTTGCGCCATGTATGCAACCACATACAGTTTCCACCAGGAGAAGATACTTTGCACAACACTAAAACTGTTTTTCATGTCATTGTGGGCATATCTGACATTGTAGGTGCAGTAGATGGAATATTCATTCCTATTTGTACTCCCAGCCTGTTGAATCCCATGTACACTTGTCAAAATGATTTCTTAGCACTAAATGTCCAGGAGATATGCAACCATCACAGATTTTTTAGAGACATTGCAGCCAAGTGGCCTAGGAGTACATATAACATGCATATATTGGTCAAACTCTGAAGCGTATCAGATGGTAAGGGTTGGTGTGTTTGCTGGTGTTCTCTTACTGGGAGATAGTGGGTATCCTCTTGGGGAGTAGATGGTAACTCCAGTGTTGAATTCCCAAACCGTGGCTGAGGAGAGGTATAACACTGCATGCCAAAACACACACACTGTGCGCTCTGGTGCTTCGTGGGCTATCACAAACCTTGAAAACAACACTTCTTTATTTTTTGCCACCTCCACTGTAAGTTGTTTTAATTCATCTTTAGTGAAGTGCTCCTTGCTTTTCCAACCACTGCTTCCCATGGTTCTTTTTTACAAGAAACCAATGTCACATTTTTACTCAATTTATAGATTTTTCATTAATAGATTAAATTAATTTTTTGTGTGCTTTTGCATGTTTTCATTAGTTTTTATTCCCTTTTTTATTTCTCCACATGTCTGGTTTGACAAAATCATATATATTTGACAGCTGAAATACGTGGGATTGATGTTAATGTTATTGACAGTCTTTGCTTTTCTAACGTTGGATATTGGGAAGGTGCCAAAAAAGAAGTACTGTAAACTCATTCATTAAATGTCATATAACAAAGGACTTTGGGAAATACTCGCAAAACTTCTTACACTATATTATACAACTTCTAAATAACCAAAAACTTGTCAGAATATTCTGGAAACAGGAAAACAAACAGACAGAAAAATGGGCTTATATAGAATTGCATCCTTAACTGAATCAATTGGTATAAATAATATTTAAATATGATGATTGAAAAGGAGCAGCCATAGCACACTCACTTGTTCTGATTTTATCAAGCTGTCTAACTTTTCTCCAAATCAAGCCATCTTCATGCAGATGAAGAATCGAGCCCTCAGCACAGGCCAGACACTTATTCTGTTACCTGATGTACAAGAGAATCCTGTTCTGATGCTGTTTTCTTGTACTTAACAGCTATTTGATTCAAAAATTTAAATAAGCATTAAAAGTCAAGTTTTATTATTGTGTCATATTCAGTGGTGTTTTTGGGTTGAAAATTCTGGGGGTGAGAATTTTCCTATATAAGTACAGACTTCATTAAACCCAGCCACAGGGGATGCACAAACCAGTGTGTTTCGTCGTGCCAATCCCAAATGGGGAGGGTTACGTCAGGAAGGGCATCCGGTGTAAAATTTTGCCAAATCACTATGTGGACAACAAGATGATCCGCTGTGGCAACCCCTAACGGGAGCAGCCTAAAGAAGAAGAAGAAGAAGTACAGACGTCATTAATGTAAACATTAACTTGCCTAACTAATAATATCTGCCACTGTTTTGCTAATGACTAGCAAAATATACAAGTTTACACACATTTCATGTCACAAAAAAATCAACTAAACAGCAGAATGCTGGTGTCTAGTCGTTCTCATTTGGTATCAGATCTTTGTGATACCTTCTGACATGCTAATAATCTGTCAAAATACAGCCATATACAGTAGATTTAAACACAGAATAAAGTGAGAGTGAAAGCACCACAATTCAGCGCTTCTTTGAAACAGGAGCATCATAAGGCTTCCATTTTTTCCACAAGGTGGATGAAGCACATACAGGCTTTCTTGATGGAGTTTCAAATTTAGATGCAGTGTAATGTCTGTAAATGATGCATTCTTGATATCTATCAACTTTATTTGTTCACATTAATGTGGCTACCTTTAATGGAGCAAACAGTACTGGACTTTTCATGCCTCTTCAGTGTTGTGCGCCACATGGCTTCGACTGTGAAAAGCTCAAACCAGAAGTGCAAACGTGATTAAAAAAACAGCAACAGGCAGTCATCATTTCAATATGGGCCATAACCTTACCTTCAAGCCCAATAGCTAAACTGTAAAGTTTAGGTTGCACATACACAAACACACCAAGGACTACTGCAGATCCAATAATTCCAGTCCCTCAGCCAGAAACATGCTTGCAGCACCCTCCACAAAGACAATTTCAGATATCACAAGAATCAGTATTTTTCTAAACAAGTAATTACGTTGAGCATACGACAGGAAATTTGAAACAAAATTTCTTAAGTCAAAGCTGAGGGTTGTTATAAACATTTTAGTAACAAGTTAAATTACTTAAGGATGCGTATTACTTATTTTGCACATTATGGGGTTCTGCTCCACAAGCCCTTAAGGCAGAAACGTCCCTGGTAATAATCAAATGTATTGTTCTTTACCTCATGTTTTATGGTGTGTGTTTTTGATAATGCAATTGGTTGAGACATAAAACAAACTCTTTTTAGGTAGTGTGTGCACCCGACAAAACTTTTTTATTTGTTGTTTATAAGATTTGTTTAATAGTTTGACAAGTATTATTATCATTATTGTCTAAATGTTGTTATAATATATACAGTACTGTGCAAAAGTTTTAGGCAGGTGTGAAAAATGCTGTAAACAAAGAATGCTTTCAGAAATATAAATAATGATTGTTTATTGTTATCAATTTACAAAATGCAAAGTGAGCGAACAAAAGAAAAATTTAAATCAAATCAATATTTGGTGTTACTGCCTTTTGCCTTCAAACCAGCATCAATTCTTATAGGTACACTTGCACAAAGTGAGGGATTTTGTAGGATTCTAGTCAGGTGTCTGATCAACCAATTATACCAAACAGGTGCTAATGATCATCAATGTCACACGTAGGTTGAAACACAGTCATTAACTGAAACAGAAACAGCTGTGTAGGAGGCTTAAAACTGGGTGAGGAACAGCCAAACTCTGCTACCAAGGTGAGGTTGTGGAAGACACTTTCGTGTCATGGCAAGATTGAGCACAGCAACAAGACACAAGGTAGTAGTTATACCGCATCAGCAAGGTCTCTCCCAGACAAAGATTTCAAAGCAGACTGGGGTTTCAAGATGTGCTGTTCAAGCTCTTTTGAAGAAGCACAAAGAAACGGGCAACGTTGAGGATCGTAGATGCAGTGGTCGGCCAAGGAAACTTAGTGCAGCAGATGAAAGACACATCAAGCTTATTACCCTTCGAAATCAGAAGATGTCCAGCAATGCCATCAGCAGAAACTGAACTGGCAGAAACCAGTGGGACCCAGGTACACCCATCTACTGTCCGGAGAAGTCTGGCCAGAAGTGGTCTTCATGGAAGAGTTGCAGCCAAAAAGCCATACCTCCGATGTGGAAACAAGGCCAAGCGACTCAAGTATGCATGAAAACATAGGAACTGGGGTTCAGAAAAATGGCAGCAGGTGCTCTGGACTGATGAGTCAAAATTTGAAATATTTGGCTGTAGCAGAAGGCAGTTTGTTCATCGAAGGACTGGAGAGCGGTACAATAATGAGTGTCTGCAGGCAACAGTGAAGCATGGTGGAGGTTCCTTGAACGTTTGGGGCTGCATTTCTGCAAATGGAGATTTGGTCAGGATTAATGGTGTTCTCAATGCTGAGAAATACAGGCAGATACTTATCCATCATGCAATACCATCAGGGAGGCGTATGATTGGCCCCAAATTTATTCTGCAGGAGGACAACGACCCCAAACATACAGCCAAAGTCATTAAGAACTATCTTCAGCGTAAAGAAGAACAAGAAGTCCTGGAAGTGATGGTATGGCCCCCACAGAGCTCTGATCTCAACATCATCAAGTGTGTCTGGGATTACATGAAGAGACAGAAGGACGTGAGGAAGCCTACATCCACAGAAGATCTGTGGTTAGTTCTCCAAGATGTTTGGAACAACCTACCAGCTGAGTTCCTTCTAAAACTGTGTGCAAGTGTACCTAGAAGAATTGATGCTGTTTTGAAGGCAAAGGGAGGTCACACCAAATATTGATTTAGATTTCTCTTTTGTTCATACACTGCATTTTGTTGATTGATGAAAATAAATGATTAACACTTCCATTTTTGAAAGCATTCTTTGTTTACAGCATTTTTTCACACCTGCCTAAAACTTCTGCACAGTACTGTATGTTTATGTCTTTGCACATGTTTTTTGTGGCAAAGTAGCACAGGCAAATTGAAATTACAAAGTTGAATAATTACTTGTGTGCAGTAGTAGGAAACCCCATTCCACATTTATTTGTGATTACAATTACTATGTGTGAAGGCTAGGGGGTGTCACTGAGCCTCAAATACACAACCAAGTCCCTGGTTTAAACCAAAGAGGTGTTTATTACAAAATGCCTTGTACAAAGAATGTATACAGTGCCTTTCTTGCTTTCTCTCCACACTGCCAATCCTCCAGTCGAGTGTTGCCTTCCTTCCTCCCAGCTCTGCCTCGCCTGGACAAAGCCTGCTGGAAGCACTTTCATGGCATATGGAAGTCCTAAATAGTAGGGACTTACCTGCAGCACCCTATTACAGCACCCACAGACCCCAGCAGGGCTGTGCTACTGGACTATAATTCCCGGCATTCCCTGCTGGTGTCCGAACGGGTATTGATATCCAGGGCTGCTGCAATCTAGGTTCCTGGGTGAAAGGTATTGTAAGTATATCCAGTTGGAATGCCTGTCCATCCACCTGGGACTTCCTGTCTGGGCAAGGAACCACCTTCTTTCTTGGCTGGGATGCCTGTCTATCCATCTAGGGCCTTATGTTTGGGCAAGGACCCTTCCCCTCTCCTGGTCCGGATGCCTGTCCATTCTGTATGGCATTAACAAATGGTTCATTTAAAAGGTGAATCATCCATTCCTGTCTTTGGCAGTAGCTCAAGGGAGGTATGGAATTGAACTTGTTAAATAAAAATAATTGAATGCATTCTTCACTGCAGTTGCACTCCTGTTATCACAATGATAGCCATGACTGGAACATTCTCAGCTGGACAGCACCTTCTGCAACTTCTTGCAAATCCTTCTAGGAAATTGGCAGATGGTCTGTGCCAATTGACAGTTATAATTGTAAAGTGTGTCCTGGATTTGCCCCCAGGTGTTTTCACAATGGGTCCTGTCTTGTAAGTATCCCACAGGAGATGCCAATGGGACATTATGTCAAAATAGCCCAAAACAACTCAGACATCTCTCAGAGAAACAGCGCTTCTGCTTTAAGCTCATTACATATTAAATAGTCTTCATCCTTATCATAGAGTGAGTCTAGGAACGGTCTTTGCCCTCCTTCATTCGTTGTGTGAGCTCAATGATGGAGATGTAAACTGGTCTAAATTGACAGCTTCATCGAAAAACTTATAGAAACCACTGTATCAAGCCCAGAAATCCTACCCCAGTAGAACAGATTTCAAGGAGGTTTGGTGCAGTAAAGGGACCAGGAAGCCATGCGCAGGGGCATTTCTAGGAATTGCTGGGGGCTACTTGGGCATCGGGGACGCTGTCCCTCTTGGCGTTTTCCATCCAATATATTAACATTAGTATAGTATATCCGATAGAATATTATTAGTACAGTATATCCGATAGTTTAGTATATCCGATGTATTAGTATTCCATCCGAGTACTGTATTAGCAAATGGAAATACAATACCGTTCTCGTTACTTTAACAAAGACCTTGTGCTTGAACAATGAGCATTGCAAGCGAACAGCATTTGCGGCCCCTTTGAGATCGATCATTTAATGTCCATTATTTTCTCTGCATATAGCATTGCTCTGCTATATTTTTTCGCTCAAATTACACACAATACAGTGAAACTCTCATTTAAATACAGTATAGACAAATTCGTTTGATTTTCGTCAGCGATGATGCCGTTCTACAACTTTGGAGCAGCTCTGTATTCTCACCAAACGTGTGCGCGAGTCGAGGTGGGCGGAGTTATCAAAACACAATGATTTTATTGGATGGCAAGAAGGACGAGGTTAACCAAGGAAAACTAAGCGAAAAAGGAAGCTACACTGCGTCACTCGGACGAGGGTAAGTGTTGTTACTAAAGGGAAGAATGAAAATACAGTCGACTTAACTAAACTAACAGAAATCAGTGAATAGGTGTACGGGATGTATGCCCAAAGGAGAAAATGAAGTTAAATTGATGCTGGTTTTGTGTCGGTTTTTCGGGGTTTTAAAATGAGATCTGTTTTCATGTGCGCGCCTGTTTCTTGTTAGTTTTTCAGCATATGTAGTTCTACACAAGCTTTGAATTGTTGAGTAAAAAAAAAAAAGGAAAACGTATGCAGCTCCTGTATATTGTTTTGATGTTGTGCGTTTTTTAGGTGCCGTGGCACTTACAAATTTTTGCGAAGTTCACGGCATAAAATTCCCAAGACGAACACGCTTTTTGGTCGAGACAGATTTGCAAAACACGACTAGACAACGACACGACCACACGAATCGAAATGTCCCCAAACTGGCACATAGCCTAAAGATACACACAGGAATTAATGTGTAGTAAGCGACTTTAAGCTCCCTAAGTGTGTATTCTGTCTGTCTGTCTGTCTGTCCCACGTCAATCTCGCCACACAGTCCTTTTTGTTGCTTAGCTTGCTTCTTCTGCACGCTGGTCCGTTTTGATCTTGGCTTCAGTTGACCTTAAAGAGCGCTAGTGCTAGGTGTCTCGTTTCAGCTGCCGTCTTGCCAAGTGAATGGGCATAGCTAACCTTATATTTTAAGTAGTTTGACCATTAGAATTCATTACAAACTGACCTTGTTAAGAAACTTTAAAATGCAATTGGTTCGCTTGAATGCGAGCATTTGTACATTGTTTAACGGATTTGCCTCTGTGTTTGCTTTCATTACCTTATGGAATCCTTCAGACGTTTCTTATTTAGTCTGCTGCTACAAAAGATCTGTTTTCCTCGTTTTTTCAAGTTAAACAATAGATCAGAGATAATGACAGCACTCATTACGTAATCTCGCTTTCTCCTGTTTCATTTTTCAAGTACAGTATATGCTAATACATGGCCAAAGCATCAACATACATCCATCCATCCATCCATTTTCCAACCCGCTGAATCCAAACACAGGGTCACGGGGGTCTGCTGGAGCCAATCCCAGCCAACACAGGGCACAAGGCAGGAAACAATCCTGGGCAGGGTGCCAACCCACCGCAGGACACACACAAACACACCCACACACCAAGCACACACTAGGGCCAATTTAGAATTGCCAATCCACCTAACCGGCATGTCTTTGGACTGTGGGAGGAAACCGGAGCGCCCGGAGGAAACCCACGCAGACACGGGGAGAACATGCAAACTCCACGCAGGGAGGACCCGGGAAGCGAACCCGGGTCCCCAGATCACCCAACTGCGAGGCAGCAGCGCTACCCACTGCGCCACCGTGCCGCCCCATCAACATACAGTATTTGACTAATGCTGTGTGTTTCTGCCTGGTAACTACTCTTAGGGGAGGCAAAGTAACCTTTCATTTTTTAAATGGAAATCTTCATGCAAATGGGAGTTGTGTAATTTATGAACACATTACTACTTTGTAGAGTGAACTTCATAAGATTAGAGGGCACCAAGTCAATGTATATTTTTCATCAATTAATTTTCCAATCAGCTGTTATTGAATTGTACAATGCATTTAATGACATCAGTAATGGAAAAAAATAGTTAAGCAATTGCCTTAACTATGTACTTAATCCACTTAGTTTTTTTTATGGTGATACAGTACTTTGTTATAAAACACAGTGAATGTGCCAAGATTAGAGAGCACCAAGTAAATACAAACGTTTTTCTTCTACCCACTTTTCAACCTGCTAATGTTTTTTTTTGTTTGTTCTTATTTTGTAATGGTTTCATGACATGAGTGACAGAAGTGTTCAACAATTGCCTTAACTATACAGTATAGTTATTTTGACAATGTTGGCATGGTGGCACAGTGGTATCGATGCTGCCACGAAGCAAGGAGACCCCTCTCCCTGTGTCTGTATGGGTTTCCTCCCACAGTTTAAAGACATGGCAGGTTAGATGGATTGGCGATTTTAAATTGGCCCTGGGTGTGTGTGTGTGTTCACCCTGTGATGGCCTTGCACCCTCTGCTGCCTGGGATAAGCTCTGGCACCCCCTGTAACCCTGTTCAGGACTAAGCTGGTTAGAAAATGGCTGACTCATGATTGATAGGTAGATCATTATTTATTAACTATTAAACGTTGTTATTTAACTAAACTATTTCTGAATGAGAAAAAAATAATCCATACAGTCATATAGCAGTCAAGACAATGACTTTGCAAGATGCAGAATATGATTGTAAACAGGGAATGATTTATCCATCCATCCATTATCCAACCCGCTATATCCCAACTACAGGGTCAAGGGGGTCTGCTGGAGCCAGTCCCAGCCAGCACAGGGTGCAAGGCAGGAAACAAACACTGGGCAGGGCGCCAGCCCACTGCAGGGTGCGCACACACACACACCAAGCACACACTAGGATCACCAATACACCTAACCTGCATATCTTTGGACTGTGGGAGGAAACTGGAGCACCTGGAGAAAACCCACGCAGACACGGGGAGAACATGCAAACTCCACGCAGGGAGGACCCGGGAAGTGAACCCGGGTCTCCTTACTGCGAGGCAGCAGCGCTGCCACTGCGCCACCGTGCCGCCCTGTTAATGATTTATAAAATTCGAAAATGATGGACGTGATGTCCTAGCTATCAGTGTGAAGAGTTCAGAGCTTTACACAAAGAAATGTGCGTTTCCATACACAACATGCTCCAGGCAATTTAATCCTCTTCAGAGTCATGTGAGGATGGAGCCTTTATTGTCAGCACTTTGGACAAGGCAGGAAGTTAGATACATTTTTAGATACATTATGCCTATCATTCATAAGTAAGCGCGATTACTATAGTGCTGGTCTGTCTTGTTTTGAACCGCAGTGGTCAGAATTTCACACAATAGTCCAAGTAGTGTTTTACAAGTGTATTATAGAGAGAACTTATTTCCATTGTGAAGGACGGCCGGCGTCTTTATCAGGCCAGGAAGACTTCAGGGTGGAAGGACATGGGGTGACAACTTATACAGAGCTTTATCTCAACACAAGACGCTAGATGGCAGTGAGCCCAGGCTCAGATTCCCACATGGGTGCCCACAGGGAATGTCGGGTATTGTAGTCCCAGAGGACAGCCTTGTTGGGTCCCGTTGGTGCTGCAGGATTGAGGAGTCCCTATGTTATGGGGTTTCCACCTCATCCAGAAGAACTTACAGACTACATATGCGGAAGATTGGAAGCATTTCCGGGGTGGCTTAAATAAAATGAGTTGCCTGCCTCACATCAGAGAGCCAGAGTCGTGAGGAGGAGTGGAGGAAGCAGTGACCTGCGAAAGAAGGAAGGAAAAGAGTTGTGCTTGTGCTGTACTTGTGCATATTGTGTATACATGTGGTTATAGGGGTGGGAAATGCTTA
Source organism: Erpetoichthys calabaricus (assembly GCF_900747795.2). NCBI lineage: Eukaryota > Metazoa > Chordata > Cladistia > Polypteriformes > Polypteridae > Erpetoichthys > Erpetoichthys calabaricus. Next base: position 224,012,944 of record NC_041397.2, on the reverse strand, counting down.
TCAGGAAGAGTTTCCCACAAAAGATTCTTTGTCCGTTTAACTTGTATCTGTGCCTGTTGTGTTGGGTGTTTGGGGAGCTGGAGCGTCCCCTACTGTCCACACCATATACTGTATGTTTAACAGTTATAATAAAGACTATCATACTGTAAACATTTTTAGATGAGTCACCTTAAGTGTAGTTTATAGACTTTATCCATAGTTATTATACTGTATATGTAACAGTTTGGTTGATTTTATATGTCTGATGCCTCCCTAGGGGACATTATTAACTTGTGTGCTTATTACATACTAAGTTATTTGTGTGGGCAAGGTAGCTCAGAAGTTTAAAAAGTATATTTTATTGTAATTTTTGGATGTGATTTAGATGGCATCCCCTGAGATATCATCACTGTCATGGGGACACATGAAGGTCAAAGGCTGTGCTACTGCATATAAGGATTGTAAAGTCTGGCCTGGAGGGAGTCGTGCCTGGGATTGGAGAGAAACCGGTACTGATGTAAGTGAAAAAAGATCAAAACATTTGTCTACTTTCAGTAGCTTGACCTGAAGTAGTGTAAAGAACTAGAGTGGGAGAGCTAGAATAGATATATTCAATGATTGACTGGAACCCCATCCAGAACTGCTTTGTGTTTATTTCCACTGTTATAGATGCCGACCCATGTGTGGAAAAGTAAGTATAAAAAATGAATGAATAAAAGACTAGAAACTAATCATTCCCTGGTAAATTTGGCCATCAAGCTAAACTGAGTAACCTGACAAGAAAGGCCTTGTTCAGGAAGGTGAGCAAGAACCCAGTGGTCGCTGTAACTGAGATTCAGAAATCCTCTGCTGAGATGGGAGAAACTGTTGGAAGGACAGCGATCTCAACAGCACTCCATTAGCAATCTGGTGCTCATAGTACAGTGGCTAGAAAACAAAAGCCTTTCCTGAGTGAAAGGCAGATGAGGTTATTAAAGAACCCTCAGAGTATGAGGATGAAGAGTTCTGTTGTCAAAACTGCAAGGACTATGTCTGTCAAACACCAGGCACTGCTCATTGCCTGCCTTGCACAATCCTTAAGGTGAAGCAGTGGAAAGGATCATGCAGTAGGGGTGCTACTCAGCCGCTGTGATAGGGAGACTTGTCAGAATTGAAGGATGGATGAATGTAGCGAAATACAGAGATGTCCTTGATGAAAACCTGCTGCAGAGTCCACACCACCTCAGACTGGTGATGGTTTGCCTTCCAGCACGACGGTGACCTGAAGCATGCAGCTAAGACAATGCTGCAGTGGCTTTGGGACAAGTCTCTGACTCTCCTTGGATGGCTCAGTCAAAGCCCGGGCTTAAACCCCATAGGACATCTGTGGAGAGACATGAAAATGGCAGTTTATAGATTCTTTCCATCCAGTCTAATGTAGTTTGTGAGAATCTGCAAGGAACAATGGGATAAACTGCCCAAATCCTGGTGTGTAAAGCTTGTAGAGACCCAAGAAGGTCTCAAAGCCGTCATTGCTGCTAAAGGGGCATCTGCAAACTACTCAATTGAGGGTATGAATATTTAGAAATGAGAGATTTCAGTTTTTGATTTCACTTTGTCATTATGGGATATTTAGTGTAGACTGATGGAGAAAACTGTCAAATGTACCAATTTAAAACAAAATCTACAACACAATGAAGTGTGGGAAAAGTGAAGGGGTCAGAATACTTTCTGAATCCACCGTATAATTGTGGGGCAAATGGATAGCAAAGTTGATCTGCATTTATAACTTGGGAAAGTTTGCTTCCTGAACTTTATACAGAACCTTATTACATAGACTCTTCACGTAGCACAACACATTTTTGTCACTTAAATAAAAAGCCTCATGGTGTTTTACAGAATGTAGGTTTCATTATTTGCCAAGTGTCACAATTTTCTTTTTGTTTCCAAAAAAACCTGCCTCAGCTTCAAGAAACAAATTGATAAAAACTGATGTTAGCTGACGCCTTATTAGAATAACATGATTTTAAAATTCATCCTTGATTCCATAAAACCACCATAGAATCAGATTATATTCAGATTTGGTGAGATTTAACTAAAGCTGGGATGGAAATTGATACTCGAGAGTACTGTGTTCTGCGGTGGGCTGGCATCCTGCCCAGGGCTCGTTTCCTGCCTTGCACCCTGTGTGGGCTGGGATTGGCTCCAGCAGACCCCCATAACCCTGTAGTTAGGATATAGCGGGTTGGATAATGGATGGATGAATGGAGTACTGTGTTATTTTTCATGATACCAGAATGTCTGTAGTTGATGGCAATACTGGTCATTTTACAATACTCAGTACCTTTTGATAACATGGCAAAAATAGAAATCATATTGTTTTCTCTTTTTATTAAAGTGTCTCCATTATTGAAGTGAACAATATTGTGCTTATTTCCACATTACAATATAAAATATAAATACTAACAGTAACAACAACTGTCAAAATACCCAACTATAATTTAAATAATCAAATATTTGCATTCATAAATAACAAAATACAATGCAATGTTTATATTATTATTTGTGGCAGAGATGGGAACCCCCCCCCACCCCCAGTGTAACAATAAATGGGGAGTTTATAATCTTGAGGGGATTTCATTTGTGAAACCTCAAATGAGAAGAATTTGGGTCAAGGGTTTACTAATTATGTGTAAAAGTTAAGCACATTTGTTCCTTTATTGGTCTATGATGTCAATATTAATTTCAGTAAAAAAGAGAACGACAAACTTCGCTATATTATTTAATTAATATCTAATGTTTCAAAATATGGAAAAAAAATTGCAGCATTCTCATATCATGGGGTCTTTGGCAATTCTGATCCCAAGTTATAGCCCACTCTTCAGTAGAAGCCACTGAGGAAAGTTCACATTCAGACTTGTTGTGTTTCCGGTGCATACATTTACAGTTCAAAAAAGGTACGTAATGATAAGCGAAACAAACGCTTTGCATGAAATTGAATTGAATTTCCCAGCAGCAGTTGTACATGTAGTGAAATTTTGCTGTAATGAGCTCAGCAGTGTGTTTTGGTGCATCATCGTCCAACCCGCTATATCCTAACGCAGGGTCACGGGGGGTCTGCTGGAGCCAATCCCTGTCAGCACAGGGCGCAAGGCAGGAACAAACCCTGGGCAGGGCGCCAGCCCACTGCAGTGGGAGAATGTGCGGCATGTTATATTTAAAACAATAAAAAAAGGACTGCACTCCAGCGCCCATGGTGATGTGAGCGAGGGGCTAAAATAGAGTTGATTTCACCAGTATGGGGTATGAATTACAATAACACATAGATATACGGGTTATTTGTTTAATTCATTTAAATTGCTTTTACTGCTGTTATATATACATTTTAACTATTAACTTGGTATTTCCATGTTCTTTGAAGTGTTTTGTTGTATGGTTACAGCTAGCTTTACTTTGACAGAGACATTTTTCGTATTGCAACTGTTTATGGAAAAAAGCAGGAGAACATTTGGGAAGAGACAGTATGGCAGCAACTAAGAAAACCTCCTCAGCAGAATATTCTTTGAATTCTTTGTCCTTGTGGATGAACGAGATAAAGCACTGATGCTTTGGCCGTATGTGAAACAGTATGTTAGTGGGAAGTTCAACAGCCAGCGTACTGGAACCGAGGTGAGCAGGGCTGCACAGATCACCGTTTTCCCTGACAAGGTTTAATAATAATAATAATTCTTTGCATTTATATAGCGCTTTTCTCACTACTCAAAGCGCTCAGCAATTGCAGGTTAAGGGCCTTGCTGAAGGGCCCAACAGAGCAGAGTCCCTTTTGGCATTTTATGGGATTCGAACCGGCAACCTTCCGATTGCCAGTGCAGATCCCTAGCCTCAGAGCCACCACCCCATCTACACAAGGTTTCATTGTTCAAAAGCATCAACGAGTACGTCACTCCCTTTCTTACTGAAGGTCAAATGGACCAACCCGTGCTGCCTGCCATGACTGAGAACATGCTTACGTTTTATTAGTTGGTGCAACTATAAATTTAATCATTTAAAACGTTCAATAATTATGTATGATTTAATAAGATAACATTTAAAACTTTAATAACAATAACATGGTTGACATAAATGTCATGGGTGATGGGATGATATAATGTTAAATACATAAGAAAAACTAATAACATTTTTGTCACTTACATCAGGGGTTTTCCAATTCCGTCCTGGGGCTCCCCTGTGGCTGGTGGTTTCCATCCTAATCAATTTATTTTAATTGGACTCCTCCATTAATTAATGTGATCCACATTCCTGAAAGCACTGCATATTGTTGAGGGGTCTTGGCTAACGTGCCCCTTCAGTCTTCCATGGATGATGGGTAACACCTTGAGACTGGCAGGCTAGAGGGTTAAGCCTGAATTTAAAAAAAAGAAAGAGGGGTCCTCCAGTTACTGAGGGATCACACTGCTCAGGCTCCTTGGGAAGGCCTGTACTGGACTACAGGAGTGAGGCCACCATCCACTAGCTTTGAGCAATACGGATTTGAGTGCTGACCATAGCCGTGGACCTACTCTGTACCCTTGAAAAGATACTTGAGGGTTTCTGGACTTTTTATGACCAGATATGCTGTGCTGTCTTGTTTAAGGTGCCACTGCTGCATGCCATGTGCTCCCAGTATTTGCAGTGTGACAGTTGTGTTCTCATACTTGCTCCAGTCCATCTAGTATGGATGTTGAACTTTACCAGGGGTGTTTCTGGTCTTCTGTCCCGTTCTTGATTTCCTTTGATAGGATATCAGTGGGCAGCTGAGGCTTGGAAAGTATACAATTTGGGCACCTAAGGGTTGTAGTCTGCTGTTCACAGATAATAGGACTTCCTGGCTTCATCAGACTTCATTAGAACCTCCAAATCTGAGGTCATGGCGCTCTTCCACTAAATAGTGGCATCTTGTCTGCCGACACAGTGTGGGTATCTACCCCAAGTGGAGGACTACAGGAGTTCAAAAATCTTTTTTTTTTTTTGTCTATCAGTTGATTCCAGGGCTCCTAGATGTAGGAATATGAGTGGTAGTGACAGTTCATAATTATTGTATTACTCATATTTTTGTATAAATGTCCAATAAACAGAGATATGATAGGCACAATTAATCAGCAGCTCTAGTCGGGGTATACTAAAGTAGTGAGTCTTCAGGCTGGATTTAAAAGCGTAGACTAAAGGGCATCTAATATATTAGCAGGCAGATGGGGGGGTCCTGTAGCTAAAGGCTTGACCTCCCAGTTATTTTATAAATCCTTGGAATCTTCTTGAGGCCGGCATTTTGAGATCTTGGTGTGTGCTTTGGTTTGTAAGTCATGATAAGGTCAGTTAAGTAAGCAGGGCCTTGGCCATGTCAGGTTTTATATGCAAGAAGGAGGATTTTGAAATCCCCTCTGTGCTTAACTTGAAGCCAGTAGCTTTTGTGTGTTTCCTACTTTCTAGTTCTTGTAATGATTCTTGTAGCAGTATTTCGAATTAACAAAGATTTGAAGAGCCAGTACATAACACATTGCAGTAGTCAGTCCAACTAGAAATAGATGCACGGGTTAGTTTTCAGTATCCTTCATTTTTAGAAAAGATGTTAAGGTCTTTCCAATATTTTTAAAATAGGAAAAAAAAAGAACATGTTCTGGGTAGTTTTGTAAGGTGCATTTTCAAAGACAGATCCTAAGGTTGTGTGCTAATTCAGCAAAACCAGTTACAGTCCAGAACTCCACACCACCTGCGAATGTCCAGCCTTTTGTGTGTGAGGGCCCAGTCGCTCCAGCAGTAACAGCACATACCACGCAGATGCGACTTTGAAACGATCAACCAAACCGGGATAGCGGGATTTGTGCCATGTGCACTCTGTCCATACTGTACGTCCGTATTTTTTAAACCCTTGATAATGGCATCCACAGTCAATAAACTTAGTAGTGTGCAAAGAATGAAGAGCAGTGCTGTTCTAATAGAAACTTGTGACATGGAAAAGTCTACAGTTTATAATATAAAAAAGGCAAAGAGTACAATTCTAGAATTCACAGCCTTGTCTGAGTCTTACAACAAAATTGATGAAAGAAAAAGATTACATAACACAAAGTAATGGGGTGCAGAATGTGTTTTAAGGAGGGATGGCAATTTGTGGGATGATGCTTCTTACCAAACAGCAAATGAACATCAAATCAAACTGTCCACTTAGTGATGGATGACTGGGGAATTTCAAGGCTTGTCATGGTGTTAGACAGGCGCAGACGAAAATAGAAACAAAATAGAATTCAACATTTAAAAAAGCACCATTGTAAATGCTTATCATGTCTCCTTTCAGCACCATCCAGGAGTGCAGCCAGCAGACTTGGACGAGGTCTTGAGAAAAGGAGTGGAGATTCTCATTATTGGACGTGGAATGAGCGAAGCTTTACAGGTGGGGGAAACACAATCTGCACCCAGTACATCTGAATAATTCTACACTTTGTGCTACTACTTTATTGTAGTTTAATTTTTAACTTTCCTGACCCATGAATTCCAGTTCAAGGTCCCAGAGAACTATCCCTGTTCCACATTACATAAAAGAGTGTCCATCACACTCCTGCATTGCCAGTTTAGAGTTGTCGTGCAGCCTAATCAGCAAGCTTTTGGGATGTTGGCGGATGTTGAAGGCCCAAAGAAAACACAAACAAACCGAGGGAAACCAAGTATTTGCTCAGAGGGGTCTGGCCACGCGGCTGGAGAGATGTGAAGCAGCAGCACTAACCGCTGCACCTCCATACCACCCCAATTTTAATGGAACGTGTGTCCTGACTGTGAAGACCGTGAACAGTACTGTGTACGTGTGATAACAAACCTGACCTTAAAAAGAAATTGAAAGCAAAATCGAGGGGTTCCTGTAAGTCAAGGGTCATATGGAAAAATACAAATAAGAACAGCTCTCACAGTACAAACTAAGTCTGCTTTCCATACGAGAATTCTATAGTCCTGCTCCTCCTTACTCAGAGACAGCTTGGAGCTCCCAAGGTAAAAAATATAGGAATTAGTTATTTTGTTATGATTTGAGAATTATGAGATACTCTGTTTATTGAAAGAATGGGCAAAGCACAGCCAGTTACTGAATCCCTTTAAGCCAGTTACACTGCATTAAGTAATACAATGTCAGTCAGTCATTCTCCAACCCGCTATATCCTAACACAGGGCCATGGGGGTCTGCTGGTGCCAATCCCAGCCAACACAGGGCACAAGGCAGGAACAAATCACGGGCAGGGCGCCAGCCCACCGCAGGACACACACACACACACTAGGGACAATTTAAGATCGCCAATACACCTAATCTGCATGTCTTTGGACTGTGGGAGGAAACCCATGCAGACACGGGGAGAACACGCAAACTCCATGCAGGGAGGATATGGGAAGAGAACCCAGGTCTCCTAACTGCGAGGCAGCAGCTCTACCACTGCGCCGCCACAATACAATGTCCTGTCACTAAAAATAACAGGCAACTGGAATCTATATGTAGACACGGTACGGGGTAAGCACTGAGCCTTCAGTCCCCAACCTGAGGATTCAGACACACGTCTAGTGTTCCCTCAATTTTTATTTATTTTATTGAGTACTTACTGTTTAAGGTCAATTTATTCTGTCTTTGGTGCTGTGGTGGTCCCCCGTGGACTTTCAGGCACCATAGGTACATTGTCATGCAGTTTAGAGGGAACATAAAACATAAGAATGCGTTACCAGTGTTTAAAGTGGAACACAAAAAATACCAATTGACATTCAACTCTCAGTACTTGCTGTCTTTTGGGTTTAAACATGGCCTAGTAACACAGTATAGTTTTTATTTAACTTTGCAAATAAAATAAACAAGCCTTCATGTTTTGGTCAGATAGTCTACTGTGTCATGAAAGAATCAGTTCGTCCAATGTAAAAGTAAAAAAAAAAAAAAAAGGAACAATTCCGACTGGAGTGTCAGTAGGCTTTGCGCCCTATGAACCAAGTTACCCAAACACTTCAGTTATTATTCACCGCTCTCGTGCTGATCTTCCTGATCATAAAATGGGTTCTTACGATAGCAGTTGATGAGAGGGAGTGTGCACTGACCCACCACACAGTGGAAACTGACAGGAAGAATGCCCAATTAATTGCAGAGTAGCGGTATTTGAGGGTTCCTCTAGAATGCCTCTTCCTCCTGCACAATTTGGCTCAAAAACTAATCAGCACATCGTCATTGCATAACAGGCTTAACCATTTTAGATCTAGACTGTTCTCAAGGAACTGATGACACACACCCATCATCGAGATATTGATGTTTTCGGTATCACAGGACACCTAGAACAGAGAGATCTGTTGAAAACTGGAGATTGAAATTTTTGACCAATCTAAAGCTTTCGCTCCTCTCCCAGAGATGTTAGGTTAGGGCGGGGAGGACTCAAGGCCGACTTTTATTTATTTTTTTTCCTTTTTCTTCTCTTATTAAGAATTATCAGTTAGTTGTCAGTCCTCTGGTTATGTTTGCTTCATGTACTTAGCATTCTGCCTTAAAGAAAATGCGTAACTGTTTTGTTTTGTCAGTTTGTCAATCAAGATGTATATTTTGCACAACATGCAAAACAAATTAGCACAGAAAAAAATGGAGCAGTTTCTTTTTTTTTTTTTTAAATAGATGGAAATTCTTACTGGCTCATGCTGTCTTGATGAGTTAAAAAAAAAAATTAAAAGTAAGTAAAAGCAAGAAACAAGTGAGACAGACGGTGGGTTCATCTCATTTGTTGTGCAACATGCGCCATTGGGCTCAGACATACCCCAGAGTCCGTGCTGCTCGCTTTTACATTCTGGGAGGTGGCACAGGAGCCATTGTGCCTACTTGTAGCTGTCACCCCGCAGTACCCCACATTCCAGCACTAGGCCCACTCACCTTCACACCATTCATGTACCCCCTTGGACTTTGTTCTTCATATTTGAACCATTCTGTGTATCTCTTTACTTTCTCTTGTCTGTACAGTGCCTCACTGCTCTATCTATTTATATGGATCTGATTACTTACAATTAACTACTCAGATACTGACATTTGTCCAGTGAATTGAAATTTAAGTACTTCAGGTCCAGTGAATAACCTGAAATGGTGCAAAGGCAAGCAATAAACTGACAAAGGTTTAAAAAAAACAACTTACAGCTTTTCTGCAGCAATGAAAGTTAACTAAACCTTGAGAGTTGATGCTGGCAGTTCCTACAGGTGTCCAGACCTTTACTTATAACCCCAACTGTGTTGCTACACCTTTTGAAGTAAAATGTGGACAGTACTTCACCACAGCAAGTAGGATATTTCTGTTGTAATGGTGAGAAAAAGGAAAATAACAACGATGGACAGATCATTGTAACCCTTAGAAATGTAGGGCTTTCCTTTTGAGAAATTGCAAGGAAAGCCATGCAGCAGACAGGCGTCTGGCTATGGTAATTTGATCCCAAGACATTCGAACTGTAAAACTGCACGCCTTGACACTTCAAAGTTATAGTATAGGCAGTACTTGCAAAGCAAGAATAGCATCAAGTCCTTCAGCAGTGGTCAGAATCTGATTCGAGCATAACGATGCATAAAGATGAGCTGTGACATGTAATACAAATAACCAATCGTAGACAACCCTGAATCTCAGCTCTCCAATCATCTTGAGCCCTTTACTGTACGTGGCTCAATGGAGGTGGGATCTTTGATAAAAACAAATTCATTAAACTCAGCATATGTGGAATTTGCATATTTTACTAATTAAATTGAGCAGACAACATAGAAACAATTTATTTAAAGGAAGACACACTTGTCCATGTAAAAATAGCATTACAGTAATCCCTCCTCCATCGCGGGGGTTGCGTTCCAGAGCCACCCGCGAAATAAGAAAATCCGCGAAGTAGAAACCATATGTTTATATGGTTATTTTTATATTGTCATGCTTGGGTCACAGATTTGCGCAGAAACACAGGAGGTTGTAGAGAGACAGGAACGTTATTCAAACACTGCAAACAAACATTTGTCTCTTTTTCAAAAGTTTAAACTGTGCTCCATGACAAGACAGAGATGACAGTTCCGTCTCACAATTAAAAGAATGCAAACATATCTTTCTCTTCAAAGGAGTGCGCGTCAGGAGCACAGAATGTCACATAGATAGAGAAAACAATCTCTAGCAAACAAATCAATATGGCTGTTTGGCTTTTAAGTATGCGAAGCACCGCCGGTACAAAGCTGTTGAAGGCGGCAGCTCACACCCCCTCCGTCAGGAGCAGAGAGAGAGAGAGATAAAAAAGTCAATACGTGCCCTTTGAGCTTTTAAGTATGCGAAGCACCGTGCAGCATGTCGCTTCAGGAAGCAGCTGCACAGAAGGTAGCAACGTGAAGATAATCTTTCAGCATTTTTAGACGAGCGTCCGTATTGTCTAGGTGTGCGAACAGCCCCCCTGCTCAATCCCCCTACGTCAGGATCAGAAAAAGTCAGCGCAAGAGAGAGAGAGAGAAAAGTAAGCCGGGTAGCTTCTCAGCCATCTGCCAATAGCGTCCCTCGTATGAAATCAACTGGGCAAACCAACTGAGGAAGCATGTACCAGAAATTAAAAGACCCATTGTCCGCAGAAATCTGCGAACCAGCGAAAAATCCGCGATATATATTTAAATATGCTTACATATAAAATCCGCGATGGAGTGAAGCCGCGAAACGCGAAGCGTGATATAGCGAGGGATCACTGTATTGCTTTTGATTGACTTGTGGGTTGATTGTAACATACACAAACAACTTTGAAATATGGCGGTGTCCTGCTGCTGGAACACGTCGTGCCACTACTAGTAATACAACACAAACTCCTATAACTTTGGACTGTGGGAGGAAACCACATGAACAGGCACAGAACATGGAAACTCTATGCAAGGATTACTCAGGATATGAACCGCAATCTCCTTGTTGCAAAGCGGCGCCACTACCACTGCACCATCCATGCGGTTTTCAACAACATTTAATGTTTCCATAAATTCCTACTTGATACATTCTCTCTTAAGGTAGATTTTGTGTTCAGCTAGAAACGGTCTATCAGAGTCACTAAAAGTTTTTCAGGAAACCAAACATTTTTCAAAAGTTTTTTTGTAGTGTAGGGGTGGGCAGATTCAGTCCTGGAGGGCCGCAGTGGCTGCAGGTTTTTGCTCCAACCCAATTGCTTAATAAGAAGCCCTTATTGCTCAAGTAACACTTCAGCTTCACTTCAGTTGTCTCGCTTGTTATGATTTTGAACCCTTATTGCTTATTTTAGTCTTAAACAGCTGTCTTCTTGGTTTTTAATTGCTCCTAATTAGCAATAACATGCAAATGACAAAAGAGACCAGCATTTCTCCATTTAGCTTGTTTTTACATTTACACCTGTGTGTATTTATCACGCACTATTTGGTTTAATTTAATACTTGGAAGGAAAGTGAAGAGAAAAAAGTGAAGCACTGAGAATTACTCATCTGTTTTAGACTTCAAATCATTTGGATGATATCCTTAGAAAGGAAAATAAATCTAGGATATGAGAATGACCTGACATGGCAGAGTTAAAGCACTAGCAAGCCATGAAATTAAATAATTGACAAGGATTGTTTTTTAATTAAGCAACTGGGTTGGAACAAAAACCTGCAACCACTGCGGCCCTCCAGGACTGAATCTGCCCACCCCGGTGTAGTGTAACCAGAACACTTGAAAAAGCAGAATCAGAGTCATCATAATGATGATGAAAATCTTAAAAACAAACAAAGGTAAAAAAAAAAAAATCTATATAAACACACCGAAACGCTTGCTCAATTCTAATAAAATTTAGCATAACCCATTTTTGACATTTCTAGTATGAAGCCTGGCATAAGGAAGTGTTTTCCTCAGCAGAATCCAAATGTGGTCAACTGTGTTTTTTTTGTTTCGATTTCAGGCATGTTGTTCAAACACCCACAAGATCACCCTCATCTAGCCGCTTCTGTTCAGATTTCAGGAATTTCCTATCTGTGGACACTGCAGTTCAACTATCCATATTTTTCCATACACCTCCCCTTTTTATTTCTTTGCAGAATTAGAAAGTTAAATTTACTGCAGTTGTTTTATTGTATTAATAAGAGAAGATTCCTAAACAACAAAATTAATACATTTTAATAACTTGTAAAATGTTGTCTTCTTTTTTTCTTTTACTAGGTGCCTGTAAATACACTAGACTATATAAAGAAGCAAGGAGTGAATGTTAAAGTGTTTCAGACAGAGAAGGCGGTCAAGGAGTACAATGATTTGGCTTGCCAGGGTCACAAAGTCGGAGGGGTCTTTCATTCAACATGCTGAGGAGTTGAAAAGAAAAAATGCTGCTTACAAACATCTCCTGCATGTGCAAAAATCAAAATTCATTTCAAGGCAAGCAAAATGCACATTAGATTTTTTTTAGTTTGTTAATGTATCTGAAAAAATGTAATTTCTCAAAGTGATCTGTGTATTTAATGTCTCTGCAGAACAGCCACCTACACTGGCAGAGTAAAGTGAGGATCTAAGGGACATCTTTGAATTTAACTTTACACAGTAAACATGCAATGTCAAGTTACATTATTTAACATTCTAGAATCGAACCCTTTCACTTTAAAGATTGCTGGGCTCATCAAACACAAGGGGCAAAAGGATATAAAAAAAAAAAAAAAAAAACGAACAAAATGAAGTGTGCTGTGTAGTGAAAAACATTCATTTAATTCTGTCACTGCTAATGTAAGAATAAAATGTGTGTGTGCGTGGAGAATATAATGGCCACAATATAAACGAGGGTATTGAGAGAGCAAAGTATTGTTTATCATACAGGAGAAAAGAAGTCCATGTTGACTTTTTTGTTTGGTAATTCTTTAAATGTGATCACCACACAAATGCTTACCGTCTGTGATGTTTCAGCAATAAAACTCAGTGCCCAGGCTCTCCATGCGTTTGTCATCTCATTGTTTCTGTAAGGCCGATTCTTGCTAAAGCTGCCTGTGTATGCTCTTTAGCCAATGTCACAGTTCACTTCAGGAATGTGCTTAAAAATACAGCATTTTGATTTTAATATGTTTCATCTCTCACATTGTTTTATGATTCTAAGAAAGCAATTCAATGATTAAGAAAGTTTAGAAAAAAGTAACCACTTAAGTTTATTTTACAAAATTTACAAGAAACAAAACAACGCTATGTCTGGTATGTTTTCCAAGTCTCCGTTATGAGGATGAAGACTTGTCAGCGCCTGGCTGGTTTAGGCATTATGTACACTTTGACAGGTTTGCTGAGAGGAATACTTCCCTCAATGCAGTTCTCAGTAGCTTGGAGGACTTCAGTGCTGTCATTCCAAGCTGACTTAGGAGAATTTATTTGGCATTTGCTAGAGTTGTATGCTAAATGAAGCTGGACGTCAATCTGACAAGGCTCTGTAAGAAAAGTGAAAAAAAAGAAGAGCGTCATTTAATTTATCAAGTACTCAAAACAGCCACATACTGCATCTAAACAAAGGCTTTATATATTCAATGAGACAAAGGGTCGACTAATTTTAAGCAGGTTGAGTCAAATGAAGAAAATATTGCTTCAAGGTAACTTCATAGGTTATAATATGGCCTCCATCTTGTGTCCACTGGCACCACGAAAACCACAAACACAACACAAACCTGAATTGAATAAGCGGGTTAGAAAATGGATAGAGTGGCAAGTTAATGCTGTTAAAAACTACTCAAGCAACCACCAACAGTAAAATCTCAGGATGAAATACAGCCACATTTTCAGGTATGTTCACATGTAATGTGCTTATTGGGACAGTCATGTCTGTCTGCCCGCATACAACACGATGCACTCCGGTGGGCCAATTTTGTGGAAATTCAGCACACTCATTGTTGAAGGAAATTTGTCATGAAAGTTCAACTTCATTGACATATCCTGAACAGATGACACAATTTTAAAATTTCAAAATCTCTCATTGAAAAGCTTTGGCAAATTTGCAAACATGTCTTTGTCTTAAAATGGAAACATCCTGTGTGACTTAAACTACAAATCACTGTTTCAATTTTAACATGACAGTGTTTACACCAACTTGTACAGTTTGAATATTTTCCACTTTTTCACTTCCAATAGCTGTTACTGATGGCAAACAGATCCCCAATACAAGCTTATGAAATACCAGCAGACAGACTGCACAAGTATGAACTCGCAGTTATTGGCTGCTTGAGGATGCAAGACTGCAATCCTCTGTTGGCATGTCCAGCTGGGTGCCCTGGAAACCTCAGCATCACCAAGGTATATCTGCTTTATAAAAGTCTTCCTAGCTGCTTCACTGCAAGCAGAAAAGAACCAGGGCACCAGTACTGTATTTGACACCTCCTCATTCTTCAAGTCACAACAAGTAATAAAAATTGATCTTCCTAACCGTAAAAGTACAAAATGCAAGCAAGGAAAACAAAAGGTCCTGTAGATATGAGTGAAATGCCCTGTGGCATATAAGATGTTGTGCACACAGAGCAAATGAACATTTACTTAGTATTTATCTTATACTTAACGAACCTCACAACTCCATTATCTGCCGAATATAATGAGTCACAATTTTATGTGTAATAGTGTGCTTAAAACTCCAACTGATAAAGCTTAAGAATTTATGTTAAACTGCAGCAGCATTGCCAAGAAGACCAAGAAGTAGACAAGAGCAGAGTACTACCACTTATTTGTTTCCACATCAGCCACTGTGAAGAATCACATTTGTCCATTTGTGAAAGTGTTTTTTTTCCCCATGCCCTTATCCCTCTCTGATAATGATGAATTAAAGCAGGCATTAAACAAATGAGGATGGGCTTTATGAGTGGGCATACATATTTCACAAGTGTCCTAGTTTGGGACTTTGAAAATCTGGTCACCCTGTAATTTAGCATAAAAGTGCCACATTCATCTGATATCCAAAATGGTCCCTCGTGGACATAACTTTTTCCTTTCACTTCTGTTTTTCCTTAGCATTCATCATAACTGAATAACTTTACAACTCCCATTTCATGAAAATTCAAAACAGATATGCTCAAGCAAATTTGGATTATTCTTTTTAGGTTATTTGTATTTGTACAGTATGTGAATATGGTGTGTGTGTTTATGTGTGAGAGAGAGTGATCTTTGAGATGGACTAGAGGCTCGCCTAGGCCTGTATTCATCCTTTTGCCCAATCCTGTTCAGATTGCCTTTGGCCCCTGCAACCCTCAAATGGAACCAACCTGCTAAGCTCAGTTCTGTAGGGCAAAGTGGGCACTGCCACCAAAGTTATTAATAAAGTAGATTTGATAGAGATACAGACATGCAGCTTGCAATCCAAAGTAAGGGACCAAACTCTTTGAACCAGGACCAGCCACATCTGATGACGAAGGTGTAAATCAGAGTTGAACTGACATCTGCAGAGGCCGCTATTGAAACTTCTTAAGCCAGAAGATGCAAAATGGACTCAAGCAAAACAAACAGCTGAAAAATCAATAACAACTGTGATGGACAAAATAATGCAAGTATGGGAAGGCACTGGTTTTGTAACTGGAGTGACTTTAATCCAATCAAGAGAGATCCCACCTTCCTTCATAAACCAGTTACACTAATCTAATCTAGGATTTTGTGAACAGTGTCACTGTACTCCCTGGAGCATCCCTCGGGGCAGATGGGATGAAATCTAAGTAATCAACACAGACCTTCAGTGTTAATGTTTGCAGTGCACCGTCTGTTTCAAAATATATGTAAAATGCATTGCATTTGTCATTCCAACAGATGGTGCATCACAAACATTTGTAGTAATGCATTTTATCCTGTACTGAATGGCGGGTAATGGAGACATAGCAACCAGACGGACACACAGACATTTATCCTTTTCTTAAGATGGATTACCAGCATTGCTGAAGGCAAAACTGGTAATTTAATTAACCACGTTAAATCGCTCAGCATTCCCTACAGTCCACTAAGGTCTACAGTGCCTGCATGGTCCTTTAACACTCCTGAATGTAAGTCATGCGTTATGTTTTCAGAGTTGTTCTTTTATTGATTAGTATGGCTCTTCAAGTATCCTAGAATGCTCTGAGCTAAATTCAGATAGAGGGCATGCATCCTAAGGAAAACATTTTTATTATAAATACAGTACAGTAAACAAGAAAAGGAAAATTATTTTCAATTATGTTCAATATTTCCATTGGTATGAATTGCTCTCTCACGGGAGAAATTTTGAAAAGTAACAGTTTTTGTTTAATTTTAAAGTTAGTTATTTCAGGGTCATCCCAACGTGTATGATCTTAGTCATTGTTGATTTACACATCAATGTATTATGTTTGGGCTAATTAATATAAAAAAAACCCACAACACACACAGAACATCAGCAGTGTAATGGCATACAAATGCTGTGCAAAAATTTTTTTCTTTTAATAACATTTGCAGAGCCACTGCAAGTCCAAACATTTATTTCAATTAAAAGTTTCATGAGAGTAAAATCCATACTACAATACTAAAAAAATGTGAGATTTAGCTAACGAGAAAGTGGCAATACAAGCCTTCTGTGATCCTGGGAAATGTGAACTCACTACCAAATAAGACTGACGAACTGGCTGCGCTGGTGAAAAATGTCAGGACCTACAGAGAATGCAGTTTGTTGTGTTTTTGTGAAACGTGGCTAACAACTAACATCCCAGATGCTAACGTGGAGTTACCCAGGTTTAGCACAGTTAGAGCAGACAGAGACGCAAATGCCTGTGGGAAGTGGAAAGGAGGAGGACTCGCTCTCTATGTTAATACAAGATGGTGCAACTCTGGAGATGTAAACGTCAAAATCTCCACTTGCTGCAGGGACATCGAACTGTTGGCCGTAAGTCTACATCCCTATTACTTACCCAGAGAGTTTGGACACGTCATTGTTGTTATTGTGTACATCCCTCCTCGGGCAGATGTGGAGATAGCGGGTGACATCATCCATTCTGCTGTTGCTAAACTACAAACACAGCACCCCGAGGCACTTGTGCTAATCGCTGGAGACTTTAACCATGTGACGCTGGACAAAACATTACCTGCCTTCTCCCAGTATGTGGATTGTAACACCCGGGGAAATAAGACTATTGACCTACTTTAGGCAAACGTTAAGGACGCATACAGCGCCACCCTGCTGCCTGCACTTGGGAAAGCAGATCATAACCTGGTTCTGCTTCAGCCTCACTACAAACCAAGGGTGAGAGAGCTACCCACAACCACACGCTCATTCAGGACGTGGTCCCCTGAGGCAGAGCAGGCTCTGAGAGACTGCTTTGGAACTATGGACTGGGATATCCTGCAGGGATCATATAGTGAGAACATTGAGGAGGTTGTTGACTGCACTACGGACTACATCAACTTCTGTATGGACATTGTAGTTCCAGTAAGAACAGTACGCTGCTATGCTAACAACAAGCCATGGATTACAAGTGACATCAAAGGCCTTTTGAACTAGAAGAAAAGGGCTTTCAAAGGCGATGATCAGCATGAGCTCAAGCGCATGCAGAAGGAAGTCCGAGTCCAGCTCAGGGCGGCAAAAGAGCAGTACAGGAAAAAGCTGGAGCAGAAGTTCCAGAATAACAGCATGAAGGAAGTGTGGGATGGGATGAGGATCATCACTGGCTGCAGCTCGAAGCGGGGTGCCACCATCGAGAGAGATGTGGAAAGAGCAAACCAGATGAACAACTTCTTTAACAGGTTTGACCACCCTAACCCACTCTTATCTCATTGTACTGCATCCTCCACCCATCCTTCTGCTGATACCAGCATAGGAGAGAGTTTTCCCCCCACCCACAATTACAGCAGCCCAGGTAAGCAAAGAGCTAAGGAGACATCGTGCCAGCAAAGCAGTGGGTCCAGATGGAGTATCGCCACGACTGCTGAAGGCCTGTGCGTTGGAGCTAGGGAGTCCTCTATAGCGCATCTTCAACCTGAGCCTGGAACACGGGAGAGTCCAGAGGCTTCGGAAAACATCTTGCATCACCCCAGTCCAAAAGGTATCACGTCCTAGTGAGCTGAATGACTTCCGGCCTGTTGCTCTGACGTCACATGTGATGAAGACCATGGATCAGCTGCTGCTTCACCACCTGAGGCCGCAGGTCTGCCACGCCCTCAACCCTCTGCAGTTCGCATACCAGGAGAAGGTGGGAGCAGAGGATGCCATCATCTATATGCTACACCGATCCCTCTCCCACTTGGACAGAGGCAGTGGTGTTGTAAGAATTGTGTTTCTGGACTTCTCTAGCGCCTTCAACACCATCCAACCTCTGCTCCTTAAGCTGACATAGATGGGAGTAGATTCATACCTAGTGGCATGGATCGTGGACTATCTTACAGACAGACCTCAGTATGTGCATCTCGAGAACTGCAGGTCTGATACTGTGGTCAGCAACACAGGAGCGCCGCAGGGGACTGTACTTTCTCCGGTCCTGTTCGGCCTATATACATCGGACTTCCAATACAACTCGGGAGTCCTGCCACGTGCAAAAGTTCGCTGACGATACTGCTATCGTGGACTGCATCAGGAGTGGGCAGGAGGAGGAGTATAGGAATCTAATCAAGGACTTCGTTAAATGGTGCGACTCAAACCACCTACAACTGAACACCAGCAAATCCAAGGAGCTGGTGGTGGATTTTAGGAGGCCCAGGCCCCTCATGGACCCCGTGATCATCAAAGGTGACTGTGTGCAGAGGGTGCAGACCTATAAATACCTGGGAGTGCAGCTGGATGATAAATTGGACTGGACTGCCAATACTGATGCTCTGTGTAAGAGAAGACAGAGCTGACTATACTTCCTTAGAAGGCTGGCGTCCTTCAACATCTGCAATAAGATGCTGCAGATATTCTATCAGACGGTTGTGGCGCGCGCCCTCTTCTACGCGGTGGTGTGCTTGGGAGGCTGCACAAAGAAGAGGGACGCCTCACACCTAGACAAACTGGTGAGGAAGGCAGGCTCTATTGTAGGCACGGAGCTGGACAGTTTGACATCTGTGGCGGAGCGACAGGCGCAGAGCAGGCTCCTGTCAATCATGGAGAATCCACTGCATCCACTGAACAGTATCCTCTCCAGACAGAGGAGCAGCTTCAACGACAGACTGCTGTCACTGTCCTGCTCCACTGACAGACTGAGATGATCATTCCTCCCCCACACTATGCGACTCTTCAATTCCACTCGGGGGTAAACGTTAACATTATACAAAGTTATTGTCTGTTATACCTGCATTTCTAACACTCTTTAATATTGTTTTTTTATCAATAAGTTGCTGCTGCTGGAGTATGTGAATTTCCCCTTGGGATTAATAAAGTATATCTATCCATCTATCTATCAATAAGAACTGTAACAATCAATAAGATTAGATATTTGTCACCAGTAGAACCACTGGGTTAAACTCAGAGAAACCTGAAGCCCTGTAGATGTGATGTTGACACCTCTGTGTAGGAATGTCCAAGAGCCAGCTAGTGCAGAGGAAATGAGGCTATGAGCATAATCAGCATCAGATTAGAGGGCAGTCTGTGTAATTTACTAATTTTTCATACAAAAAAACACCCCTTTTTGAATAGTGTTGTGCTTGATTGTGAGCTCGATCCATGCAAGAATCAATAAGAATAGAGAATCCACAGCTAAGAAGGTATTAGGTGCCTGGAAGTGCAAAATTCTGAAATATGTACAATTGGTATGATTGTGTTAAAGTAAAAGATAATTTTATTAAGATTTTGCAAAGCATAATATAAATTTGACAGCCTAGGAGGAGTTAGGTGAGGATGCCAACGCAAAAAAGCTCCAGCTATTAGCAAATTTATTTTACAGATATTATTTTCACTACAGTTAAATGACTACAGAGCTGTAGTCTTAACCAGAGATGTGCAAGGGTAGTCGAAAAAAGAGGTTAACCGTTGAGGGCACCAATATTCAAATACTGAAAGAACCATCTGGATATTCTGTTCATGTCACATGGCAGGGTGTCAGACAGTTCCAATGTCCATGTAACAGAAAAGTCAGGTTTGGCAGTGTTTTCAAACAGAATGCCACAGCACTGTTGTATACAGTATGTAAAATCTGCAATGCTAAACTTTTTTTCTACAATTTAGCCAGTACAATGCTCAATCATATGAAGCAAAAAATGTGCAAAACACTTATACATAGTCTTTAAATAAATATACAATCTGACAAAAATGTACAATTAAGTGTATGGGGTGTTTAAAACGCTCAATCCAATCAATACGTTAAAATCCAAACCGAAAAAGTAAAATCACTACGTTTCTTCCTTCGTGCTGTGTCTCAGTCCTCGTTAGGACCCATGGGCATCTCCTGGACACAGACCATCACATCCTTCTGATCCACCATCTCAGCTGAAACCTGCAAACCCAGAGCTGCCACCTCTTTTGGTCGCAGCAACTGCCAAAGCGCCGTGCCGCTGCTTTGGGACCCCATCCACCTGTTCCCACAGCCTCTCCCCCCCCCTTGACAACTCCACCTTTATGCTCGTCAGCTTCTAAATACACAGCAACCTCCTGGAGCCAACTCTAGTCCTTCATCCGGTTCCCCATAAACTCATCAGGTGTTTTGCTGCTGCCCAATTCTTCCTCCACTATTTCCCTTTCCCAACTCACAATCGCTTTCTTTCACTTTCTTTTATTTCCCCTTTTTCTTTCTACACTAACCAACTCCTTTTGTTGCACCCTTTGTGTTCAGCTGATGCCTCTTGACTACTGTGCAACTGCTGCCCGGCAATCATCAATTAATACTGATGAAAGTTACCATATGCGCACTTCTGCACTACCCAGAGCAGCATGGGATGTAACGCAACTAAAAAAAAATAAAATAACACTTGTCAGGACACTTTGGTTAAGTACAGTACATGTTTCAGTTCTGATGTATAATTGTTTAAATTCTCAAACAAACATGTTTTGTATAAATTAAGTACACCTCTCTATGTCTCAGATAATGTGCTCTGACCAGTGGGGAAATATTTTTTTTTTGTTTTGCTATTTTGTGGTTAACTGAATATCTGCATGTTTATTTTTATGGATATCAAAATTTATCACATTGCACATCCCTAGTTTTAACATCTTGACAGATAAATCTTGTGGCCATCTACATTGCATTGTAGTGAAATATCCAGAGCCTCTGAAAAATTAGAATGTAAATAGACTGAAGTTGACAGACTCTTATCAGACTTTATTACTTAAACTTGATCCATTCAATAAGGAGGGCACTTTCTGCAGCAAAATTAATAACATGGTGCTAAACAAAGTGGATGGGTATAAAATGGAGCTGAGCTCACAAAAATATAGGACAGAAATATAGTATAGAAAAGCACAATTTAGTAAAGCGAAGATATAGACTCACTTGTGTGCACTCATATATTAATTTTCTCAATTAAGTT
Source organism: Erpetoichthys calabaricus (assembly GCF_900747795.2). NCBI lineage: Eukaryota > Metazoa > Chordata > Cladistia > Polypteriformes > Polypteridae > Erpetoichthys > Erpetoichthys calabaricus. The sequence continues at coordinate 223,991,597 of NC_041397.2, read as the reverse complement.
AATTTCACAAATGTTGTTTGGTACAAGATGCGCTCTGATGCTTAAAATCAATCCTCTCATAAATTAACACTCTTTAAAATGTTGCTTTAATATTTGGTGTTTTATGCAATTATAAAGACTACAGTGACCAGTTCTAAAGACACTTACAAACTCTAATCATCAGCGTGACATGGAAGCAATTCACTGCAGCTCCTTAAAGAATTTCTTTTATTTTTATCTTTGCTGAGAACATACTATAAGGGTTATAAGTATTCTGATAGTTTCGACAGCACATAAAGCACAAGGGAATTTGATTTTTCACAGGGCTCTAAATTTTTTTTCTACACAGTCTATTAGAGGATTTTTCTGCTTGATGCATGCCCAGTGTAGCTGAACATGTGCGTTTTCAGTTGTTTTGGTGTGTACGGGGATACTTTTTGTAAATAATGTAAAAATGTTAGCATGGACGTAAATAATTCTCATTTAAAAACACGGTTTATAAAATGAAAACATAGTGTGGATGTAGCCTGAGAAAAGGCGTATTAACAATAGATTTAGCAACCAAGGAGATGATCTTGGAAACATACATATAGATAATACCACCAGCACAGAATGATAGATGGATGGATGGATAGAAGGCGAAGTCTGGACCACATACTATTACTGAGGTTGTTATTGCAGCCTCACTCACATCTTTAGAGTTTAATTCCCTGGCCAGATGTCTTTGTTTGTCTGTTTGTTTTTCCCGGGTATTTCAGTTCTCTCTTCCACACTGCAAAGAAATGCATTTTAGGCGACTCTAAATTGCTGTCTATAAGGTAGTGTAGGTGCCTAATGCTGCCAGGATAGACTCTAGTCCCAGCAAACCTAAAATGGATAAATAGGTGCAATAAATGAAAGGATGGATGAATAAACTCATTCCCAAATTATTTACTCAGTGAAATAATCATTTGTTTAATTAACATGAACTTAAAATAAGGCTTACTAAGCAACAAGAAATATATGCCAAATTCCTGTAGGTAACACATTGACAATTAATAAAGCCTAATAAGTTTTTTCATTTTCAGATTAGTTCACATTTGTTCTACCATCATCAAAAATGCACAGTAACTAAATATTATCAATTCCAAAATGCTTTTTAAATAAGAGGCAAAAATCACTTTCCTTCTGTCACTTTCCTGCTTCTGCTGATTTATAGGGAGTCAAAAGCAATACAGACACTATACAGTGGTGTGAAAAACTATTTGCTCCCTTCCTGATTTCTTATTCTTTTGCATGTTTGTCACACAAAATGTTTCTGATCATCAAACACATTTAACCATTAGTCAAATATAACACAAGTAAACACAAAATGCAGTTTTTAAATGATGGTTTTTATTATTTAGGGAGAAAAAAAATCCAAACCTACATGGCCCTGTGTGAAAAAGTAATTGCCCCCTTGTTAAAAAATAACCTAACTGTGGTGTATCACACCTGAGTTCAATTTCCGTAGCCACCCCCAGGCCTGATTACTGCCACACCTGTTTCAATCAAGAAATCACTTAAATAGGAGCTGCCTGACACAGAGAAGTAGACCAAAAGCACCTCAAAAGCTAGACATCATGCAAAGATCCAAAGAAATTCAGGAACAAATGAGAACAGAAGTAATTGAGATCTATCAGTCTGGTAAAGGTTATAAAGCCATTTCTAAAGCTTTGGGACTCCAGCGAACCACAGTGAGAGCCATTATCCACAAATGGCAAAAACATGGAACAGTGGTGAACCTTCCCAGGAGTGGCCGGCCGACCAAAATTACCCCAAGAGCGCAGAGACGACTCATCCGAGAGGTCACAAAAGACCCCAGGACAACGTCTAAAGAACTGCAGGCCTCACTTGCCTCAATTAAGGTCAGTGTTCACGACTCCACCATAAGAAAGAGACTGGGCAAAAACAGCCTGCATGGCAGATTTCCAAGACGCAAACCACTGTTAAGCAAAAAGAACATTAGGGCTCGTCTCAATTTTGCTAAGAAACATCTCAATGATTGCCAAGACTTTTGGGAAAATACCTTGTGGACTGATGAGACAAAAGTTGAACTTTTTGGAAGGCAAATGTCCCGTTACATCTGGTGTAAAAGGAACACAGCATTTCAGAAAAAGAACATCATACCAACAGTAAAATATGGTGGTGGTAGTGTGATGGTCTGGGGTTGTTTTGCTGCTTCAGGACCTGGAAGGCTTGCTGTGATAGATGGAACCATGAATTCTACTGTCTACCAAAAAATCCTGAAGGAGAATGTCCGGCCATCTGTTCGTCAACTCAAGCTGAAGCGATCTTGGGTGCTGCAACAGGACAATGACCCAAAACACACCAGCAAATCCACCTCTGAATGGCTGAAGAAAAACAAAATGAAGACTTTGGAGTGGCCTAGTCAAAGTCCTGACCTGAATCCAATTGAGATGCTATGGCATGACCTTAAAAAGGCGGTTCATGCTAGAAAACCCTCAAATAAAGCTGAATTACAACAATTTTGCAAAGATGAGTGGGCCAAAATTCCTCCAGAGCGCTGTAAAAGACTCATTGCAAGTTATCGCAAACGCTTGATTGCAGTTATTGCTGCTAAGGGTGGCCCAACCAGTTATTAGGTTCAGGGGGCAATTACTTTTTCACACAGGGCCATGTAGGTTTGGATTTTTTTTTCTCCCTAAATAATAAAAACCACCATTTACAAGCTGCATTTTGTGTTTACTTGTGTTATATTTGACTAATGGTTAAATGTGTTTGATGATCAGAAACATTTTGTGTGACAAACATGCAAAAGAATAAGAAATCAGGAAGGGGGCAAATAGTTTTTCACACAACTGTATATTACAAGGGAGTACCCAATACTAGAGAGGATGTCCGTTCGTATATTGCTAACACACATAACGGGGTCAATTTAAAAGAGCTGGTCTACCAAACAGCGCAACTTTAAAACAAAGGAAAAAATGTAGAGAGAACCTCAAAATCCAACAAAGTCAATGCCCTAACCAGGGACAAACCAGGGTCAAAGTGCTGTGGGTCAGCAAAGCTATCAACTGTGCCATTGTTAGTCATGCTGTGAGATTTTCATGTTGTTATTACACAAAACAGATTTCATTCCTGAAAATTAGCAAGAAAAGCAGAATTTCATTCAATTATAGGACTAAATAAGGAGTACAAAGGAATTTTTCCAACCAGTATCAGTTTTTTTCCCCCACTGTTTATAACATTAATATCCATAAGTTGATTTTGTAAGACTAGTGTTGTTCAAGTACCTGTCCAAGCTGAATGTGACAGATACACCTGAGTGATGAGTCGGTGTCTTCCTGGACCAGGGTTCCTAAAATCAGTTGGTTTTGGACGAATGGTGTGTGCATGCCCATCAGGGTAGACCACCTGTAAAAAGTACAACAAAGCATTATTAAAATTTATTTATTTATATATATAATACTTTTATACTGTATGTATTAAATTATGACAGGGCAGAAAAGACAAGGAAAGCTGGCTTTCAAGAAAATTTGAAAAGGACATAAGATGATGCAAAATTTTAATCCTGTAGCGCAGTGGTACTCCAACTCTGACAGGAACAAAAACCTCTGGCTACAGGGCATCCCCATGGCAATTTCTGGGTTAGGGTCCGTGTAGAAATTGCAAAACTATGTTGGGTAAATTTAGCAAGCATTTATGTATAGTATATTACATGCTTTCCTAAACCCAGAACAACAGAAGTGGGAGGGGGAAAAAAAAAAAAACCCTTCAAAAAGTTTCCACACTTTTATATTTTCACTGGAAATGGTGAAGGCCGGAGGACTAGTAATGGTCATAACTGAGTGTCATGTGACTTGGAAAATTGCATCGCAAAGGAAGGTGACTATGTAGAAAAGTGATGTAATTTGTTATATTATATATATATATAAATGTATATTTATTCATGGCATTTGTAGTCTGAATCACAATCTCATTGTATGGGTGGTTACCCAGCAAGTCGGCTAACATCTTCCACGGTGCCCTCTTTAAGTTGCGAGAAGCAGGTCATTGAATTTTTGAAAATAGTTTTACTGTCAAATAATGCAGAGAGTATGCGACACGTGTTTCGCCCTAATTCTGGGCTCATCAGGCGTATACACTCACTGCACTCCCTCTCTGGAATCAAACCTCGGACGTCAGCGCTACAGGCGAAGCCCCTAACGTTGCGCCACGGCGTGTGGTTCGTTCATTTGACAGCATGTAGATCGGGGTAATTACATTCATGGCATTCGTAGTCTGAATCACAATCTGATTGTGTGGGTGGTTACGTACTAGGTTATATATATATATATATATATATATATATATAAATAAAATTATATATACACATATATAATTATATATACACACACATACAGGTAAAATTATGTTACAACAAACTGCCAGGGACCTAAAAAATATTTTGTTGTAATCAGATTCTGTATTTGTCACTGTAGTGCTTTCTTTAACTTGCGTCCAGGCATTTGCAATCATTTCAATAGCTTCTTTCGTGTTAATTTTAATCTCCTCCTGAATTTTTTCTCAGCATTTCCTTGTGATGATACACTTTCAAGGTGTCGAATGATGCCCAAATCCAATGGCTGAAGCACTGCTGTGCAATTGGGTTGGAGGAACTCAACCCAAACATTATCTAAATGTGGAAGCATGTTGTAGGCAGCACAGTTATCAATCAGAAGCCAAATCATCCTTTTCTTCTTCCTCATATTCTGAGGTTTTTGAAATCTTTTGGGACCCCCCTACCCAATGGGACGACATGCCGAAGTGCGTCCCGAAGCACAATTACTGCCTCTGTGTAAGATTGTTTGTCTGTGGGGAACAACACGCTCACAGTGCTGCAGTGAAGCACAAATCTTAAAAGATCAGGGTTGCGCTATAAGTACCTGTTTTGCAACCCAAACCACGAGGCTGAGTCTCAGTACTTTAGCAAAACTAAGTTTATTCAGGATGAAACAGGACCAGCACGGTTATTTACTGTAGCGGGATCTACCCCTCTCCTATACACAGACACACCAGTCAGGCAGGGTCGTGGCCAGGTTAGTGGCCAAGTAATCCTGTTCCCTGCATTTACAATGTTCCTTGCATCACCCATCGAGATCTTTTCTGTTTGCTTCGGTGAAGAGCCACCCCAAAGCTACGAGCCTGCTGTTGCCACAGCAATGGACAAACAATTTTCCACAGACGCGTTGATCGCACTTCGGGACACTCTTCGGTGTGTTGTCCAGTTGGAGGAGGTCCCAAGAGAGTTTAGAAACCTCACATTTTCTTGAATGAGTGCTGCATTAACAGGAATGTTTCTTGAACGAGCATCACTGAACCACATAAAAACTACTTTTTCTGCATCTTCAAATTTAGCAGTTCGCATACATTTGCAACCTGAGATTTTTCTTCTTTCTTTGCTCGGTCTTTAAAGAAAGTTGACAGTGTCGATGGTGAAATTCCGAATTCACTGGCAACGTTTTTTTTTCTTTTTGCCGCAATCAAGAGCCACAAAAATATAAAGATTTTTTTTTTTCTTCTAATATGAACTGTTATCGTTTTTTCGTGTCTGCCGTTTGACAATGAGTTAAATTCCAATGGATGTTTTTCAAATGTTGACGAGCAAGAAGTAAAAGGTATCACTGAAAACCACCAAAAACAACTGCTAACTGCTCTGTGGATGATTCATTCAAGCATTTCAAGCTCACTTCATTGTAATGAAAGTATCTGCTGAATGTACTTCATAGTAACAAGATTTCTATAGACTCGTGTCATATGGGGAAACTGTCAGGACCATAAAAATACTTGTAATGAAAATTTCGTTGTAAAGATATTCGTAGTAATGGAATTTTATCTATCTAGCTATCTATCTCGCTCTCTATTTTATATATATATATATATATATATATATATATATATATACACATACAGTATATAAACAGAAATGCTTGCAGAGTTTTGACGTAAATGTGGTCTGTCACCTCATTATATTGCATAAAACATTAATGACTCTTCACCCAACAAATTTTGTGGTTGTATTTTATTTGGAATGATGCAATACCTTCCTAATGATAATCTTGAAGTACGTTTTGTGAGATGATTGCTCAGTGTCACTTAATGATAGCATTAAACTGTCAACTTTGTACTTGATACTAAAAAACTAGACAAGGCTTACCTTGAGAGTTAAACTAATTAATTGCTATTAGTTTGGACACTGTGCATCACTCATTAATATCTTCTGTACTTCTTAAGGCATGGCAGCGCAGAAGGAAAGATATCTTTATTAAAAATTAGCTCTCTACATGCTCACATGGACTTTTTCAGAAATCACCAATGTAATCTTGTATGAAATGTATCACAAAGTTAATGTTTTCAGAAGAGGCCTTTCCTTTCTAAATTCAAATTTAAAATGGCTGTCAAACAGTCTATCTTCAATTGATAAAACTTTGTAATATTTAAAATGATTTTTGCATTTTTTATTGCCAATTTTAAAAAGTAAAATAAGAAGTAGTTTATCACATGCAGATCTGCAAAAACAATCACTTGCATTGCAGATGTAATAAATGATAGCTGGTTTCCATGAACTGTATTTGGTAAAGTTGTTTAGTTATACCGTTTTTTTCTTCATTACACTAATTTTAAAAATTAACAAAATGCAAAACATATGTCCGTCACCTGTACCTTACTTACTGTAAACTGATGAACCCGTCTTTAGTGTTGTGCTTGTCTGATTTGAACTTGTATGATTTCTTCAAAGTATGTTAATATGATGTGTAATGCACAAGACTATTTTCAAATGAGGCAAATGTTCTTCTAAGTATTAAGACTCAAGAGTCAGTGTAGTAATTATTGCAAACAATATCACCTTATTTTCTAAATCAACATTACTAGTTGAAAAGTTCATTAATTGAATTAATTCCAGTGATTCCAATTCACATACCTGAACCTTCACGCTACTCTGTGGGTCTTGTACATGATCCAGTGTTGCATCAATGTCCAAGGCCACCACCAATCCTGATGTAAATCTTAGGGGATTATCTGACTCTCCAGTAGGTTCAATGATTGTTGCAGTTGCTTTGTGGATCTTAAAAAGTAACCAAAACAACAAAGGCATATTTAAAAACTTTACATTTTTTGTCTGAAAGAAAATACTGCACGTGTAATAAAAGCAATAGACACTTCCTAAAAAGTATCTCTTTTTAGATAGAGTAAAAAAAAAAAAATAATACAGTAATCCCTCCTCCATCGCGGGGGTTGCGTTCCAGAGCCACCCGCAAAATAAGAAAATCTGCGAAGTAGAAACCATATGTTTATATGGTTATTTTTATATTGTCATGCTTGGGTCACAGATTTGCGCAGAAACACAGGAGGTTGTAGAGAGACAGGAACGTTATTCAAACACTGCAAACAAACATTTGTCTCTTTTTCAAAAGTTTAAACTGTGCTCCATGACAAGACAGAGATGACAGTTCCGTTTCACAATTAAAAGAATGCAAACATATTTTCCTCTTCAAAGGAGTGCGCGTCAGGAGCAGAGTCTGTCAGAAAGACACAGGAAAGCAAACAAATCAATAGGGCTGTTTGCTTTTAAGTATGCGAAGCACCGCGGCACAAAGCTGTTGAAGGCGGCAGCTCACACCCCCTCTGTCAGGAGCAGGGAGAGAGAGAGAGAGAGAGAGAGAGAGAGAGAGAGAGAGAGAGAGAGAGAGAGAGAGAGAGACAGAGAAAAACAAAACAGTGAAAAATCAATACGTGCCCTTCGAACTTTTAAGTATGCGAAGCACTGTGCAGCATGTCGTTTCAGGAAGCAGCTGCACAAAAGATAGCAACGTGAAGATAATCTTTCAGCATTTTTAGACGAGCGTCCGTAAACAGCCCCCCTGCTCACACCCCCTACGTCAGGATCAGAGAAAGTCAGCGCAAGAGAAAGAGAAAAGTAAGCTGGGTAGCTTCTCAGCCATCTGCCAATAGCGTCCCTTGTATGAAATCAACTGGGCAAACCAACTGAGGAAGCATGTACCAGAAATTAAAAGACCCATTGTCCGCAGAAACCCGCGAAGCAGCGAAAAATCCGCGATATATATTTAAATATGCTTACATATAAAATCTGCGATGGAGTGAAGCCGCGAAAGGCGAAGCGCGATATAGCCAGGGATTACTGTACATTAATTTAAAATAAGATTAACATTTTTGTTTTGGTAGTTCATAAACCAATTCTTTAAGTACAGGCTCTTATTGAAAAAAGAGTATTTTACTACAGATTGTGACGATGCGGGTTCTGCTCCATGCTCCCATCGGCTGTTAGGGAGCCCTTGAACCCAACACCGTCGGTAATGTCACCAATGAGCTAGACAGTGAGGCAATAACAATGAGCAAGGGGATGATGTATAAAAGTGCTAAGTGCTTTTATTCAAACAAGTCAACAAAAACAAAGTGCAACAATGTTCAAAGTAAAGTGCAGTAATGCAATGTTCAATAAATAAATAATCCATTAAATGAAACGTGAAGATTAAAATCAATAAATAGAACATTCCTTTAAAACGAGGTTAAAACAATGCTGAAGGCAGTCTCTTTAAAACCAATCTAAAGCCCGGTGTCTTTTACCTGGCAGCTCTCCTGCTTCTCCCATCGGGGCCACGCAACAGGAGAGCCGTCCTTTCTGCAGCTGGCCTTCTCTCCACATGACTGATCTGGATGCTTCCCGATCGAGACTTGGCTTTAATCCCAAGGGCCAGTACGCTCACTTTGGGACTCCTACATCCAAGCCTCTCGACTACCGCTGCCTTCTTGGCCTTACGCGGCCAGTCGCCCTTCACTGGTCACCCCCGCTACTTGTTCACTCAGCGAGAGCGACCACTACTACGACTCCTGGGTGTCGGCCTAACACCCAGGCTTCCACACAGCTGCCTGCGAGCGCTTGCGCACTCATCCGCACCAGCTCTCTAGCCTTCCTGCCGCCTTTTTTCCTGCCACCCCCGTTTCCTTCTCCTTTCTCTTTTTGTTCTTTCTTTTTTCCTTCTTCTAACCGTCTCGGGCTTCTCTATATATGCGGAGAGGACATGGCAGCTGCAGCCCATTAGCCACAGGAACAATCACGGATGTGGGCAGTCTCTCACCTGTGCACTTTGGTGAGAAACGCTCACACCTCAGGTCGCCCTGCGGCTCACTACAGTTACCACGCCCCCTCGCTAAGCCGCGAGCGTGGGGATTTATTGAAAAGAAAACGGCCATTGTTGGAAGAGCTGTGGACCCATAACACCACACAGACCTTCAATCTTCATGTTTTTAAATATATTTTGAACCATCACAAATGAATTCTCAAGGAGCAGTGCAATGAACTGTGCTGAAGAGCAACATGGTGTGCCTGCATTTGAGGCACAGATAGGACCAAGCCATTTTGAGCTGGCCTTGGAGATTATTCTCCAAATACAGTTTATGACTATTTTCACTACAGCTTGTTCCCCTCCACAACTTAATGAGGTTATACTCTGCTATTTAGTCATTTCGGGCTTGTTTTGACCACTGGTACCACTTTCATTCTTGACTGTTGATCAGTTTTAGATCATATCTGTAGTGCAGTAAACATACCTGCTCTGGAAGCTTCAGATGAAGGAATCCACTTTGTCTCAGGGTAGTCTGTAGAATTTTGACCAAATCCATGGGGTTGCAAGTAACAAGTCGTGGCATCAATTCAAGGAGCTTTTCAACAAAGCTTTCCTGAAAGTGAGGAAGCTCTGTAGAGAAACACCTAGGATTTCAAAAACATTTATAAAACCACAAAGGTAATGAACTGAACAAACGAATGACCTCAAAAAATATACAGTGTTTTAATAAATTAACATTTAAAATACACATAATTACAAAACAATTTTAGAATATCATATACAGTGATCCCCCGCTATATCACGATTCAGCTATCGCGCCCCTGCTACATCGCGGATTTATTATTATTATTATCATTAGGAGGCTCTGCCCTCTGCTCACTTCACTCACCCACCCCCGGGTTTGGTTTACTGGATATACAATTTAAAGAGATTGTTATTTTCATTGGAATTGTTACATATGCATTATTTTCATTTTTACTTTAAAACTTTTGTAAAAACAATATTTGTCCTTTATTTCCTGCCCCGGGCGTGGTTAAATCTCTTTCTCGCAGGACTTATAATGCTGCTCGCATTGTGAAGGGGGGGTCTGAACACATGCTAAAGAGATGCGAACGGTTCAGCTGGTGTCTTGCTGCTGCTCCTGGCCAGCTGTGTGTTGTGCTTGTCACACTTTGCGTCAATCACTTAAAAGCCTGTACAGCAGCTGTCATTTTGTCAATTTGTGTCTCTGCCACTAGCGTTCTGAAGGAGGACAAGGAGGATGTCAGTGAACTTGTTTTAAATTGTTTGTAAGTAGGGCATGACGTGCAAAAGTCACCGTCTCACGGGTTTTGCTTCCTAAGGTTGTAATGTCTAGTCTTGCGTATCGTCAAAGTGTCTCTCCAAGATGATCTGGTCTCAATCACTTTGCTCATCTCTCCCGCTCACGTTGTGAAAGGGGGGGGGGGCTGGGGGGCTTGGGGGTTTAACGCACCCTAAGGAGCAGTGGACGGATCAGCTACTGACTTTGTGCTGCTTCTGCTTGTCGCTCTGCACATTGATCATTTAAAAGCCTGTACAGGGGAGTTGGTTTCGTCCGTTTATAGGAGATGGACGTCTGAAGCAGAGCTCCGCTAGCAGCGGCTTTATTTTCCCACGTATTTCATATTATTTAGAGGTGTCCTGTATTTAACCCGACCAAGGAACTTCCACTACAATATACAAGCATGAGTAACAAGAAGAAAAGTCAGAAAGAACCAGAAAAGAAACTTAAAGCTGTATCAAAGTCTGGACAGACTTCCGGCCTGAGTGCAAGTGTAAGGTATGGCCTCACGGAGACTGACCTGGAACAGGCAGACGAGTGCGCAGAATTCCTGGGACCCCGCTCCATTGTATCGTCTCCAGTCGAGAGTGAAAATGGGAGCGAAGGTGCAAGTGATACAGGTCGTGATGGATCGCTGATTTCTGAGGTTCATTCGAGACTAGAAAGGGCTCTGCAGGACGTGCTCTCATCTACTCATCGCGAGCCCGCAGCGCCTGCTGTAACAGGGGCTGCATTTCCACTCGCGGAGCACGAAAGCCGAAGCGAACTGTCCGAATTGAAAGCTGAACTGAAAGAGATGATCGCTACACTGGCCGCTGCCATGGTTAAGGCCATGAATGAGCTTAAGAAAGATAACACGAATGATCTTAAGAAGGTGGCCATTGAGCTCAAGAAGGATAGCAAAGATAAGGAAACGCGTCTATTTAAACGTTTTGACGTGAACTTTAAAGGCATGTTGGAGAAATTAGTGGAACACATTGAAGAAACTAATTCCAAACTGAAAAGGCTTGATGACCATATTAATGACGTTTCAGATCAGCTGGAAGACGTTAAGCAGGGACTCACGGCTCGAGTGGAAACAGCGGAACAACTGGCGTCTAACGCCGATGAAAAAGCCACAGCTGCGAACTCGGAATGCAAAAAACTTGGAGACAGACTTGCAGCCCTGGAGGATGGGTGCGGAAGAAATAATATAAGAATTGAGGGTATACCTGAGAAACGAGAAAGCTCAAGCCCAGTGAAATTTGCAGTAGAATTACTGTCTAAAATAATTGGAGATGACTTTAAACTCGACATTGAGATAGCCACGGCTTATCGCACAAAGATACCAAGCGCCTTTAAACCTAGGTCTTTTATTGTCCGCTTCGAGCGACTACGATGTAAGCTTGATGTGATGGCACTTCTCAGACACAAGCAAGAGATTATATTCAAAAATAATCTTATTCGTATTTTTCCCGACTTCTCACCATCAACAGCTGCAAAACGCAGATCCTACATCGATATTAAAAGGATGCTACGGAAAGCCGATATCAAATACAGCCTCTTGTATCCCGCCAAACTGAAAGTGGAAGTTCAAGATCGACATTATATTTTCTTCAGCAAAGAAGAAGCTGAAAAAGAACTAAAGAAGCTGTTTCCGACACTTTTTTGAAAGTTAATAAGGAGCCATATTCTATCAAGGCACGGGAAGGACCTATGATCTGCTCTCTGGATCCATGTTTAAAGAGACTGGTATTATAATTATACATCCCTTTTTTTTTTTTTTTCTTCTTTTTTTTCTTTTTTTATCTGGACTTTATATGTTTATGTTTTAATCAGAGTTATAGAGTTATAGACGTGAGTGTGAAAATGTGGAAGTAATTAAAGTAGGATTCGTTTTTTTTTTTTTTTTATTTTACTATACCTTAAAGTAGACTGTTTAACTTCATACCCTTGGTTTACTGCTTGTTCTACTATTTATACAATTACCATTATACTATTACAGTAGGAATTACCAGGTTTATCCTAGACTAGTTTTTAAAATCATTCCCAGGGTTGTTTCTTTTTTTTTTTTTTTTTTTTTTAATCTTAATATCTTAACTTAAAAGCGCTGAAGATTATTTCAAGCTTAAATATTGTTAATGAGAACATTTTCGGCAGATAGTATTAAGAATTTAACTGCAAAAGATATCTCTGTTTTAATTCTGTAACGCCGCTGCAGGGTGGGGTTTGTTTTGTTTTGGACGTGCTCTGTCTCTTCGTATGTCAGAGGACTGGAACATCGCGAAGTGGGATCTAGCCTCATGTGGGGAGGCAAAATGGGGGGGGTGGGGGGATAAAGGGGGGAGAGAAGGAGAGCAGGTTATATCTAATCTATTCTTGTAATTCTTATAATTATAAATATCAATGCCACAACAGGCTAAAATGCAATAACTCATGGGGAATCTTGAAACTAAGATTAAAACTGCCATATTACCAATTAAAACTATAAATGACATTAAAAACTCAGAATCAATGTCTCCATGATGGGACAGTTAACTTTGTGAGCTGGAATGTTAAAGGCCTGAATCACGAATTAAAGAGAAAGAAAGTATGCACTCACCTAACAGGCTTAAACGCTAAAATAGTATTTCTACAGGAGACACACTTACAAACCAAGGATCAGTTCAGATTACAAAAAGACTGGACTGGCCAAATGTTCCATTCTAGCTTTGTAAAGAAAACTAGAGGGGTGGGAATTCTCATACATAGAACAGTTCCATTTGTAGCATCAGATGTAGTGTCGGACCCTGAAGGGAGATATGTGATGGTCATGGGCAACTTATATAACAGTAAAATGATTTTGATAAATGTTTATGCACCCAATGTTGATGATAAGGAATTCATGCAAAATCTATTTGCATCCATTCCCAATGTGAACACTCATAAAATTATAATGGCTGGGGACTTTAATTGTGTTTTAAATCCACTCTTAGATAGGACTCCTGGGACAGGGGGGACGACATCTAATAATGAAAAGATAATTATACAGTTTTTGAATGATCACAACTTATCAGACCCCTGGAGGTTTCTTAACCCAAACTCAAGAACATATTCGTTCTACTCACCAGTGCATTATAGCTACTCAAGAATTGATTATTTTTTATAGATAATAATTTCCTGCCTACAATTAAATCATGCAAATATGACACAATTGTTATCTCTGACCATGCCCCTCTAGTCTTGGAGCTAAAATCATTAAGCCCCTCACACTCACCTCGCAGATGGCGTCTTAACCCTCTTTTATTGGCAGACGAGAACTGCACAGAATTTATATCCAAACAAATCAGCTTCTTCCTAGAGACAAACACGTCCACAGAGGTTTCTGCAAGAACACTCTGGGAAACTCTAAAGGCCTTCTTAAGAGGGCAGATTATTTCATATCTTTCCCACAGAAATAAATTAGAAACCAAGAAAGTGTCAGAGCTAAGAAATGAAATTACTAGAATAGATGAAGAACAAGCCAGGCGTCCAAGTGAAGCTCTTCACAGGAAAAGGCAGGCCCTGCATACAGAACTTAACATCTTAACAACTAAAGAAACTGAACAATTTATTTATAACTCTAGACAGCATTACTATGAACACGGAGAAAAAGCTAATAAGCTTTTAGCTCAACAAATTCATAAACAAGAAGTTCACAATGCAATACCAGTAATCACCAACAAGAATGGAGAAGAAATCATCGACCATAATAAAATAATGCACACATTTAGAGATTACTATAAGTCTTTATATTCCACTGAGCCCAAAGAAGACAACACGCAATCTAATGCATTTCTGGATAATTCACAAATACCACAAATAGATGCTTTAAGTGCTGAGGAACTGGATAAACCTCTAACGCTAACAGAATTACTAGACGCTATAAAGTCACTACAAAGCGGGAAATCATCAGGCCCTGATGGTTACCCCGTAGAGTTTTATAAGAAATTCTCCACTCAGCTAGCTCCACTCTTATTGGCAACATTTACAGAAGCTAGAGACAACCAAATACTACCTCAAACATTTCGACAAGCATTAATCACCGTCTTTCCTAAACAAAATAAGGACTTGTTACAATGTGCATCATATAGACCAATTTCACTCCTGAATAATGATGTTAAGATACTCTCAAAAATCCTAGCTAGAAGGATGGAGAAAGTGCTGCCCTCGGTAATATCACAAGATCAAACTGGATTTATTAAAGGCCGACACCTATCTTCAAATCTCCGACGCTTGTTTAATGTTATATATTCACCAGCAAAATCAAACACCCCAGAGATATTACTATCATTAGACGCAGAAAAGGCATTTGACATGATCGAATGGAATTACCTTTTCACTGCATTGGAGAAATTTGGGTTTGGCCCGAATATTTGTGCTTGGATCAAACTACTGTATACCAATCCAGAAGCTTCAGTTTGTATTAATAACATTTGCTCAGACTACTTTAAACTAGAACGTGGTACCAGACAAGGATGTCCCTGTTGTTTGCAATCGCTATTGAACCACTGGCGGTTCACTGCCGAAATTCTTATCAGATAAAGGGGATTGTCAGAGAAGGGCTGGAACAGAAAATTTCTCTATATGCAGATGATATGGTCTTATATATATCAGACCCAGAAAACACTGTCCCCGCTGTTTTAACAGCACTAACAGAATTTCAAAAGATATCTGGTCTTAGAATTAATCTGAATAAAAGTATACTCTTTCCAGTGAATTCACAAGCATATAATATTAGATTAGACACTCTACCTTTTACCATAGCAGATCAGTTTAAATACCTAGGGGTAAATATCACAAGTAAACATAAAGCTCTTTATCAACAACATTTTGGCGTCTGTATGGAAAAAATTAAGCAAGACTTGCATAGATGGTCAACCCTTCATCTCACTCTAGCCGGAAGAATTAACATTGTTAAGATGAATATCCTTCCTAAACTTCTCTTTTTATTTCAAAACATTTCAATATATATCAATAAATCGTTTTTTAAACAGTTAGATTCAATAATAACCTCATTCATTTGGAACTCAAAACACCCACATATCCGAAGAGAGACCCTACAAAGACCTCAGGCAGAAGGTGGCATGGCTTTACCTAATTTTCAGTTTTATTACTGGGCAGCAAACATACAAGCCATAAAAACCTGGACACAAATAAATGCACATACACAGGCTTGGTCTGCAATAGAAGTAAAATCCTGTAGTACTTCTTTATATTCCCTGCTCTGCTCTCCAATAAATGAAAGTTATCGCAAATATACTAATAACCCAATTGTGCTTTACTCACTCAGAATATGGAACCAAATTAGGAAGCATTTTAAGATGGAAAATCTTTTATCAGTGGCACCTCTGCAAGAGAACCACCTCTTTCAACCTTCGCAAGTATATCCACTTTTTAATACCTGGAAAGGTTTTGGGATTAAAATGCTCAGAGATCTTTTTATATAGACAACATATTTACATCTTTTGAACAATTACTTTCAAAATTTAACCTCCCAGCTACACATTTCTTTTACTATCTTCAAATTAGAAATTTTGTTAAACAGAAACTGCCCGATTTCCCCCACCTTGCACCCTCCACAATGCTGGAAAAAATACTGCTCAATTTCGAGGAAACAAACACTATTTCCGCAATATATAAAATCTTATTAGAGTCCCTACCTTTCAAAGATCCAAGAGGACATTGGGAAGAAGATCTCTTAATCAATATATCAGAAAAGGAGTGGAAGGTAGCAAAGCAGAGAATTCACTCGAGTTCTATATGCGCAAAGCATAGAATTATTCAACTAAAAATTATATATCGAGCTCATCTGTCTCGCTTAAAACTGTCCAAAATGTTTCCAGGCCAGGATCCAACCTGCGAGCGCTGCAACCAAGCTCCTGCCTCACTGGGTCACATGTTCTGGGCCTGCACCAAACTAACATCATTTTGGACAAAAATTTTTAAGTGCCTCTCAGACAGCCTTAGTATCACAATCCCTCCTAACCCACTAACAGCTGTGTTCGGTGTTCTTCCAGATGGACTTGAATTGGAGAAGGACAAGCAAACGGTGATTGCATTCACTACACTTTTGGCACGCAGACTTATTTTGTTAAATTGGAAGAATCCTAATTCTCCTCTTATAAGTCAGTGGGAAACCGATGTTTTATATTATTTGAAATTGGAAAAAATCTAATTCTCAGTTAGAGGATCTGTACAAAATTTTTTTCAAAACATGGCAGGATTTAATCAATATTATTTTAGAATAAGAGAAATAACTATTATTGCATTTAACTCCCTTCTCCATCTCTTATTTATATAGATATTTACTTCTCCCCTTCTTTTGTTTAATGTTTCCTTATTAAAAAGCCTAAAGCAATTTTCCTTTAGCTAAGCTCTCCTTCTCAGGGGTGGGGTTTGATTAGTCTTCAAATCTGTTGGGTTATAAATTGATCTGTTTGTATGGAATGATTACAATGAAAATTAATAAAATAAAAATACTAAAAAAAAAATAAAAGCCTGTACAGCAGCTGTCCTTCTGTCTCACTGCGTTGTCTTATGTGACGTTAAAATGTCTCTCGCGGGATGTCAAATTGTCTTCTGAGAAGATCGAGCTTCGTCTCTCTGCCAAGATTTTTTTTTTATATAATAGAGAGACATTACTCATATCCTTAGCCCGACATCCACATATCATATGTGTTTACAAAGTGTGTTTTAATAAGTTTCATGTGTTTAAAGCGTGTGGGAGGGGTATTTTAAGGCTTAAACTAAAAAAAAAAATGTTTATTTATATGGTCTTTCTATATCGCAGATTTTCACCTATTGCTGATGAATCTGGAACGTAACTTCCGCGTTAGGCGGGGGAAAACTGTATTCAGTTCCTGATAGAGTAATGCATGCAATCTATAAAATATTTCAACTGTCTGCTGTAACTAATTACTCCAACAAAAAATGCAAAGTATTTACAGAATTCAGATACCTCTGAAATGCATCGACATCTTGGAGAAACTTTTCACAAATATTCAAAAGTGGCTCAACTCTACAAACAAAAATGATTATTATCAGAAAAAGCATCAATTATTTGGCTTAAAAGGTAATCAAGGCAATGGACAGGAAAAAAAAATCAAGATATACTGGTTTGCTACCTAGTGTAAATTACAAAGATACTGTAGTTTAAAGCAAAAATAAAGAGTATAATTCAAAAAACAAACCAATAAACTTGAAATGTCACACACAAACAAATTAAGACAGAAAGTGTCACATTTAAATTTTTTGACTGCCTCTTATTCTTGTTAGTAATCTTCATAAACAAATTAAAAAAAAAAACTCCTGTTTTCAAGGTGTATTTAAATAACAGTATTTCTGTCAGGCACAGGGAAAAATATAATGAAAAATACACATATGTATCATATTAGTTTACAAAATTACCAAACTGATTTAAATCATGTTTGTTAGCAACACGAAATTCTCCATGATAAACATATAAATTCTTCAAATCTGTTTTCACTGTATTTAATGTTAGGCTCCAAGCTTTATGTTTTCTGACTACAAAGACAGATTTACCTGTTAATTAGAGCCATTTAAACATAAATGGAAAGTCTGTTGGTATGAGAGGTGTTTGGGAAGTAAAAATGTTTTTTTTCTACAGCTTTTGACATATTGCAGTTGCCACAATAACATAATTATGAAAAATTTATTATTTTTTTTATATTGCAGAGATAGGTACTCTGATTTTTAATTTAAAGGATATGCTGCATAAAACTTCCAAAGAAAGCAAAGATTATACAGGATAATGTAAAATGTTTGACAACTACTTTGGCATCAGTGGATTTATATTGTTTTAAAGCCCTGTAAATGTTTTCCTAGAGTAGTTTTATCTCCCTATTAAGGGAGTATAATTTTGCATAAAGTCAAATAGGAATTTTTTTTATACATGAAGATTCCATATTTGTTTTAATAAAACACAGTTTTCAAAAAATAAACAAGTAGAGTCTACACTGGTAGCACTGGGTACAAAGCAAGAACTAACCTGGACAGACTGCTAGAGTAACATGAAGACTGCTGATATAGTTGTTTGCATTAAGCTTGTTCTTTTTAAAACAGTATTATTGACTGTGTTTTATGTGCTTTTCTTTATACAGTGCCTTTCACAAGGCTTCAATAAGCAACCATGAAAGCATTATTGACCTAGAACACAGAGTTCTTCACATAATCAGTGCCTAGATAGCTTCTTATAAGTTAAACAATGTTTCAAAATTGATACAAAAAAAACAAAACACTGCAGCTTACCCCCGGCTAGTGCGTGCACTAAGGACAAGTTGAAGTGCTTTAGCCTGTAGTCTCACATGGTGAATAATGGCCACCTGTCGGTTCTCAAGGCCACTATAAAGAAACTCCAGCTTGTAAGTTTCCTCCAAAATCTGACAGAAAGAGTTTCACAATGTTTGTTTTGCTAAACATAAAAGCAAACTAGAAGTTCATCCAATTAAAGCTACTATGCCTTAAAAAAAAGTTACAATTTCAGTTTTGGAAAAAAAAAAAAGGCACACTGCTCTGATGTTTCCTTGTATAGTGAAGTACAGTACATTAGTATACAGTTAGATTATTGAGGCTTTCTATAAAACCTTTTGTACAGGTTTTGTACAGCTTGGTGTCAGTGACACAATGTTACACTGGCAGGGACTGTGGCATTTGTCAGTGTAGAGAAAACAGTAATAATAAGCAAATCCTTAAAAAAAAGACCATGCTGAAGACTGGAGTCAAAATTCATGTTCCGCATAGGTAATAATCTCAAGCACAGCCAAAGTTCTTTGGCGTACCAGTCATTATAAAGTTCTTAATCTCATTAAAAAAATCTGTGAAACCCCATGGAGGAAAAAAGAAAAAAGGCTGAGTCTTGTTGCAGAAGCAAACAATTCACATAATAATTTCAGTAACTTTTTCCTTACTTGCTGAACCACAGCAGAGGCCATTGCATTCTGTTTTACATATAATGGGGCAGAAATGTTCCACAACTTCTCCTGTAGGCCCTACATATGATACAAGGTAGAAGATTTTAATTATTTTGTGAATCTTCTTTCATGGCGGTCGCATTAATTTATTATTTCTTTGCGCTACTTACCTTCATAAGCAATAGCTGACAGTGAAGATATGTAGCAGAGAAGTCAGACGCTCCCGCAAGCTCTGGCTGGAGCTCTCCAAGCCTCTTCAGGTCCCTGTAAATATTTATGAATATTACCAAACAATATTTAAAGAATACACACGATAGTGCGATTGCCTGTGCTGCTGCTTCGCAGCTCAAAAGTCCAGGGGTTGAATCCTTATCCAGCAAAGTCTGGATGACCTTTGCATGTTTTGAGTCGGCAGGGTATGGGTATGACGTTAAACTGCATTCGGCCCTGCAAGCGGTCCTCCAACTTGCTGGGAAATCATGGGGGTTGGTGGCAGAATTGGCACTACAGCCACCGTAAAAAAAAAAAAAAAAAAAAAACTCACACAGCTCTGAGATGACAGACCGGACTCCCTTCTGCTCTCCGTAGAACTAGCTCTGCTGCAGCTACCCATATGAAGGCTGCTCACATTATAAAGGGTATTGGGGAAAGCCCTTGGAAGCCCCATCCCCAGAAGAGTAAAAATCGTTGGAGAGCCAATGGGGTCAGGATTGTTGGGGATCAGAACTGGTGTGGTGCTGAGGCATCGCCTGCTGCACTGAAGCACTTGAGTTTCAACTTGAGGCGGCCCTTCAGGTTAGGCGGGTCGAACGTCTTGTTTCTTTGGCATGATGATCATCTTCCTCTGCTGTCGAATAAACTTTGCAAACTCTGCATTTCTGTGTCAGCACTCTCTGAGGTGCACAGACCTGGGTGCTGCAAATTGTTGGATCCTGGTTCCAGCGCCCTGAGCCGCATCATTGAAATTGGTACTCCAATGCTGGTGGTACGATGAAGGAGATTGATTACATCCTCGTGTGCAGAAGCTGGAGGCTCTTACAAAACTGCAGGGTCTACACAAGTGCCTAGTTTGTGAATTCAGACCACAGACTTCTTGTTGCTACTCTGAAGATCCAGTAGGTTACCAAGTACTAGGTAAATGAGGCTGGACCTAGCCCTACTCTAAGATCAGGGTGTTTCTGACAAGTCTGCACGCAATTTGTGTGAGGAACTTACTGATTTGGGTGCGACTGCCAATCCTAATTTGAAGTGGGAGACCTTATGTGACAAGACCCTGAAGGTTGCTGAGGGTTGTGTTGGTATTACTGGTGTTCCCTGAATGAGGTGTTTCATCTCGCAGAGCACTCTGGATATCATTGAGAGGAATCGCAGTGCATAGATGGCAACTCTGATCTGTACCGGGAACTGAGAAGGATGGCTGTGATATCCCTGAAGGCAGATGAGGTGGCGTTTGTAAGAGGAATCTGTGAGCAAGTGACACACCATCTATTGCCTAGTGACCCATGTCCTGCTTACAGAGGAATCAAAGCATTACACACATCCGAATCTGTTCCTCGGAGAGGTGCAGTCAGGGCAGCTGATGGAACGGTCCACGGTTCTTGAGGCTGATCCTCCAATTAGCTGTGAACCACCCAATCTCACTGAGATTGCACAGGTGGTGAAACAGTGGAGGGTAGGGAAGGCTGCAGGGATCTGTGATATCTGGAGTGAACTTCTCCAGGCTGGTGGTAAGGCTGTCCTTCTGGCATTGCAAGCAATATTTGCTTCCATTTGAGAGACAGGCATCATCCCAACTGACTGGAAAACGGGACTTATCGTCTATCTGGAAAGGTGATCGCCTGGATTGTGGCAACTACAGGGGAATAACAGTGCTCTCTGTGCTGGGTAAAGTTCTTCCTAGGGTCATCCTCAATAGGATCCATGATCACTTGCTCACCTAGCAGTGACCAAAGCAGTGTGGTTTTACGTCCAAGAGGTTTACCATCAACCGCATCCTGACGGTTCTCATGGAGTCCAAACCTGAATATCAGCAGTTTCTTTGCAGCCTTTGCAGATTTTCATGAGGTGTTCAACTCTGTTGATCGAGCTGCCCCTGTGGGACATCCCGAGTCTTCACAGGATCCCCTCAAGGTTGCTGGATATTATGGTTGGTCTGTACACAGGTACTGTGAGTGCTGTGCAGAGTGGAGGCAGAACCTCTATGTATTTCCCCAGTTGATTCTGGGGTTCAACAGGGCTGTGTTCTTGCTCCTACTCTCTTCAATGCTTGCACGGAGTAGGTGTTGGGCAAGGTCGTTGGGGTATGTGTTGGTGACGAAAGACTCACTGATCATGACTTTGCCGAAGATGCTGTGATCTTCGCGCAGTCAAAAGAGGCTCTGATTGGGGCCCCCGAAAGACTGAGCAAGGAGTCAGAGTGTCTGGGCTTGCAAGTCTCCTGGATAAAAACCAAGGTCTAGGCCTTAAATGATCTCTTGGACACAGCCATCAGCAGTGTGGCTGTCTGCAGAGAGAGTGTTGACTTATCGAGGCTTACTTACCTTCCTGTGGAGTCAGTAGACGGACTGGGAGACCACTGTGAGGTCATGTCACTGGAAAGGGGTGTGTGGCACTCCCAATATGCAAAAGGACTATGGTCCAAATCTTTAGAGTCCTGGTGTTTCCTGTCTTGCTATATGGTTGCAAGACATGGACGCTATCCAGGGACCTGACACGAAAACTGGACTCCTTTGGTACTGTGTCTCTTCTGTGAATCCTTGGGTACTGCAGGTCTGACTTTGTGTCGAATGAGCGATTTGCTCATGGAGTCCCGAATGAGGCACATTACCTGCATTGTGAGGGAGCGTCAGTTATGGCACTACAGCCATGTGACGCGATTCCTTGAAAATGATCCGGCTTGCAGGATCCTCAGTGCAGAGGACCCGAGTGGATGCACCAGGCCAAGGGGACGCCCATGTAACATCTGGCTGTGGCAGATAAGAGAGTCATTTCCGGAGGGTAAGAATGGACCGCATGTCTGCCCGGGGGGTTGTCAACCAGGATCCCGAGCTGTTTTGTCATGGGTGTGGCTATGCACTGTACCAGTGCGTGCTCCCCAACCTGACCTGACCTGATGCTGTTTTTGTTCAGATTACTTTGACCTCTCTCCCACTTTCCAAAAAATGAAGTTTAGGTTAACTAGTGACTGCAAAATAGCCCCATGTAAGTGAGTATGCTTGGCAATGGACTGGTGTCCTGTCCAGGTTTGGGTCCAGCCTTGTGACTGATGTTGCCACAACCATGACCTGGATTACGAAGGTCTTGTGTATCTTGTGTATATAGATTAATTATAGTCTCGATAGCCAAGAATAATGTGTCAGTTAGTACAATTTTGCCTCATAGTACATGGTCCTCTTTTGTTTCTAACTTATATTTGCCTATTTCTCCCACAGTGTGAACTGTCTCCTCTTTACTGCTCACAGTAACCGTGATTATGTTTGCATACATCCCACAAATGACAAACAGGTTAATACCTTTTTAGGATGTTATAATCAAGACTGGATTTTTAACCAACAGTTAAATTCAAGATTTTGTGTTCTGCAAACCTTCATCTTAATTTAAGTGCTCTTAATACTGAAACTGGTTTATTCCTTACCGGATAGTGAAGTCAAGGAGCTCCAGGGTTCCCTGTGCTTCAAGGTGCTGGATAATATAAACTCTCTCCAAACTTTGCTGGAGAAACTGCTGAGAGGATTCTTCACTGGAGGCTACACTTTCTAGATCTGATACACAAGTTAACTTCCTGCCAGGCAGCTAAACAAAGAATAACACAACGTTATGAATAAAGAGAAAAATGACAGATTTTACAACCAAAAAATTTAAAAAAAATTAAGATGGAATTGATATTTTTGAATAATATTCATCATATACCATAAACAGATTATTGTGTCAGGTCTTAAAGAAAAAGCACAATTGCTTCTAATTATAAATATGAAAAACTCATTTAATCCAAAAATCAATTAAAATTTTATATACATAGTAACAATCCAAAGTAGCATTTCGGCCAAAGTTTTTCATGGCTCATCCTTTTTTCAGTTCACATTGTAAAAAGTTTACTTCTTGTTTTCTACTGTCTGACTTGTCATAAAAGCTTATATACAGTACTAAGCACTGTAATAGGTGAAATGCTCTCTCTCTCTCTCTCTCTCAAAGTTTGAAGATTCTCTCATTTGGCTTCAGCTTCTTCAAATGAAAAAAAAAATGGTCCTAAATATAAATTTCATTCAAGATATATTTAATGGAAAATGCATTTTTTTTTTTTAAAGATTGGATATTGGGATATTTCTGAAATAATGACGGTCAAAGCTCATCTAGCTATATTACTGATGTATCTTGTAATAGAAGGCAGGGATGGACTGGCTACCCAAATGGAATGGACGGACTTTTGCCTGGATGGAAGGCCTATATAACAAAAGGATTGGGGAGACCATCTATCAAGGCAAGATACTCTACCAGTGTACTAGGTGGCAGCCTTCCTTCCTAACCCTAACCCTGTTGTCAATCTGAATGTTGTATTCCATTTGAGAAGCCCTGCAGTTTTCCATGGGTGACACCAGTGGGGGCTGCAGAGAGCAGAGCCGGTATCCCTATTTTTTTGTTTCTGGCTAAGGGTTCCACCTAACCCAGAAGTACTTCCTCTGTGCAATGTTGTGACAGCAGAAGTGCTGTCGGGTCTGACATAGAGGATGGATAAAGCTCATCATGGATGAGAAAGAAAGAAAAGCAATGTGAAGAATTAATATTGTATCGTTAAACAAAAAGCCTGTTTAATGTACTTAAATAAAATAAAAAATAATAAAAATAAGTCTTCTGAACCTGAGACTTCTGTGCCATGTAGTTGTGTCTAGGGTTTGAGATGCTCCCTTGCTGGCCAAAATCTCTAATAGTTGCATTTAGAAAGCAAGATTTTAATTGAATTGTAATTAAATAGAAATTAAATAAGAATGTCCAGTTAAAAATGTTATACCACATTGGCAGTTCTTACACTTAAACAAACAGTCTACTACATTTTGGCACCATATTTTATTTCTTACCCTTAGAGGAGGAACAAGGTGTGACAGACTGTCTCTTAAATAGGCATAATGCCTAAATGTATGATCAGAGAAAAGGGCAGACATCGTAGGGCATGACTTGGCAGCATTGAATACCAGGACTAGAACGGCTATGTCTGAAACATAGGTGTCAAGGCAAGTATAAAACATTGAAAGCATTATAATGTTTTTCTGAAAGTAAAAGGTCATGATTGACTATAAAATTAAAGCAAATCAAGAATTTTTTATGGGAGATGGACATCTGAGACGGAACTCCGTTAGCAGCAGTGGTATTTATCCTTTTTTTTTTTTTTTTTAAATAAATCATCCCGAGGTATCCTGTATTTACTCAACCCAAGGGGTTTCAATTAAAGTATATGTAAGCATATATAAGAATGGGTGACAGAAAAAAGTCTCAGAAAGAAACGTAAAAGACCGCTAAAGCTTCATCCAAGCCTAAACAGGCCTCAAGTTCAAGCTCAAGGTACGGCCTACCAGAGACTGACCTGGAACAGATAGGTGAAAGCAGAGATTTCCTGGGACCTGACACTGCTGCATTATCTTCAGCCAAGAGCAAAAGTGGGAGCGAAAGTACAAGTGAGTCGGGCCAGGAGTACTCACTGAATTCAGAAAGTTAATTGAAACTGAAAATTGGACTTCAAATCAGACACTGAGATAGCAGTAGCTTACCCGATATGTGAATCGAATGCCTCAATTTAAATATAACTTACAATTTAAATTAATGTTACTTCTCAGACAGAAGAGGTTATATTTGAAAATAATTGCATTTGTATTTTCCCTGATTTCTCACCTTCAACAGCTGCTACAGCATTAATTTTACAGCATTAAACAGCACATACAGACAGCTGAGATCAGATACTGCCTCTTGTATCCTGCCAAACTGAAAGTGGACATTCAAGGCAAGTTCTACATTTTTACTTCTCCAGAGGAAGCAGAAAAAAAGCTAAGAAAATTCATCTAGACACTTTTTGAAATACAATCGTCAGTCGCATCGTGTCTTGGCAAGGCAAAGAAGATCTTACCTGCAGTTTGATCCGCTCGCAATGAGACTGGTGCCATAGTAACACATCCTATTTCATTCTCGGCCACTTTTTTGATTCTTTGTATACATTTTAATTACAATTATATGCACAATTATATGCACATATATATATATATTATCATTGATCTATGCACATACTAAATCAACAGGACACACATTCAACTGGGACAATGTAAAAGTAAAATTTAAGGCCAGTACTAAAAGTGCCAGAGAGTTGGCCGAGTCTTGGATATCAAATGAAAAAGCCATCAACAGACACTTGGACATAAATCCAGCATATGCTAACTTAAGAAGAACATGTACATAATAAATAAACTATACAAACCACCCCCCCCCCCCCCCCGATCATACTGACTTAGTCACCTCCCCCCCCCTTAATGTGTTGCTATTTATTGCCTTTGATTCTTGTAAGTCTAAGCATTATCCTCTGATGATGACCCCTGGTAGGGGTTGAAAGCTCAGGAATAAAAAGTACTTTATGATACGTGATTCATTTTTTATCCCTTTGTGGATCTCCAGCTGCAAATATGCAAACCGTATCACATACCTTCTCTTCCACACACACACATATATATATATATATATATACACACACACTTGTTTTTCTGTTCATCCCCCAAAGGGGACTGTTTAACATCATACCCTTGGTTTATTGTATTAGGACTTTCTATCACACGTTATCTGCTTATCCATGGCTATTGTTTAACATCATTGGACTGTTTTGTTTGGTTTTGGACGTGCACTGTTTCTAGGTATGTCAGAGGGACTTTCTGAAGTGTGGTCTAGCCTCACGTGGAGAGGCAAAATGGGGGTGGGGGTAGGGAGAGAGCAAGCTATTTCTGATCTATCCTTTCAATCCATATAATTGCAAGTGCCAACGTAACAATAGGTCTCATGGCAAAAAACTCCTGGCAAAATCGGACATTAAGGTGAAAGCTATATTATGTAATAATGTACTATCTTAAGTTAACACTACAAAATATCAACATACGTTCAAAAGCAATTTCTCCATGACCAAACAGTTAACTTTGTGAACTGGAATGTTAAAAGGTCTCAATCAAGAATTAAAAGAGAAAGAAAGTATTCTCTCACCTAACAGGTCTGTTGGAATTCTTATACACAGAACAATTTAATTTGTAGTATCTGATTCCTAAGAGTGATATGTGATTGTCAGGGGTAATTTATTTAAACTGTAAAGTGATTTTTCATAAAAATCTACGCAACCAATGTGGATGATAGGGACTTCATCCAAAACGGTTTTGCATCCATTCCTAATGTGAACACTCATAAAATTATAATGGCCGATAACTTTGTGTTTTAAATCCAGACTTGGATAAGTCTCCTACCATAGGGGCAATTACATCTAAGGCCGGGTTTATACTTCATGCGATGCGATGCGACGCATGCTGTAGCGGACGTTCCTGCTATGCAAGCGCTTTACTGTTTATACTTGCACTCGTACTTTACATAAATCTAGAGGAATCCAGCAGGTGGCAGTGCGAGATATTATCACAGTGAGAACAGGTTCGGCTTCTCTGTGTTGTGAATTGCCTGGAACACCCATTAAATTCCAATGACACCATACCGCATTATCTCTGAAAAGGATGTTTAATGATTAAATCCATCAATCCAGGGATGTGTCCATTCCAGCAAGCATTGGGCACGAGGCAGAAACAATCCCTGGACGTGGCCTTAGCTCATCACAAGGTAAATACAAGCACACACATACACTGGAGTCATTTTAGCGGCACCAAATCCTCAAATCTGTATATCTTTGGAAGGAAACCAGAGCACAGTGTGGAAACCAATCAGAGAAAACCAGCGATGTGACTCCCTGCGAGACATCAATGCTACCACTCCGCCACCGTGTCAACCCCATGTGTGTAATTATTAACAGTATTCATTACTTAAATGAAATTAACAATTTATCTATAAAATGTAACATACATACTTTAATAATAATAATAATAATGCATTTTATTTATAGGGCACTTTACATTAGCAGTAAATCTCAAAGTGCAACATAAAAAGTTTAAACAAAGGCAAAGCAAGATAAAAACAGAGATAAAACAACAATAATTATAGCATTCTTGTTAATAAGCTTTCCTAAATAGAAAAGTCTTTTAAAAAACAGCTAAACATTCAATCATGAAAGTGATATCAAATATAAATCTAAAGATTCTAAATTTGCAGAGAGTTGGAATATCATACATTTAATGTGTTCTATGTGGTGATCTATTGCTGCTTGCTGCTGCGATCAAGTCAGGAGGAGCTCCAAGAAGCTCGTATCAATTAAAAACTGGGATGATATTTACGACGGTCTGCTTTAATGATAAAGTAAACTATGAGGTTAAAGTGGACATTTCGAGATTAAAGCCGAAATTTCCACTTTAATCACAAAATACACATTTTCACCATGTCCTTAATTTTTTTTCTCTGTGGCTCAAATACGCCGCTGTACATTATATTGCTGTTGTGAAGTTGCAAAAAAAAAAAAAAAGACAGTACAAAAGATGGTATGTGAGACTTTTAAAATGTATCGTGTCATTACGATTGGGAATATGCAACGCTTGAATATAAAAGCACCAGGAATACATCTGCATGTCGGCATTTTGCTTCACCACATCGAACCATTCATCAAACATCGAAGCACACACATCGATCCTGTAGGATCTGCATAGAGGCTTTCTGTCACATGTAGATAGTAAACAGTGACTATGGCGTCACATTCCAACTTTTATCACACTGCGCCCCCCATCTTTTTGCTGGTATTGCGTCGTGTTAATTTCTGAGGACCTGCTCAGAGGTCGCGTCAAATGAACGCTGGGAACGCATGGCAGCCATGATGTGTGCGCGTACGTGTTCTGAGCGTGAAGTATAAACAAGCCCTAACACTGCAAAAACAATTACACAGTTTGTAACTGATCAAAACTTATCAGACTGCTGAAGATTTCTAAACCCAAATTGAAGAGCATATTCCTTCTACTCTCCAGTACATCATTGTTACTCAAGAACTGATTATTTCTTTATAGATAATTTCTCGCCCACGATTAAATCTTACAAGTAAGACGCTATTGTAATCTCTGACCATGCCCCTTTGATCATGGAGCTCAAATCACTATGCTCCACATACTCATCTTATAACTGGAGTCTTAACCCAGTTTTATTAGCAGACGAGAACTGTACAGAATTTACAGCTTTGCATTCAGAACTCAACCTCTTGTCAACAAAAGAAACAAAAACTCATTTTTAAATCACAACATCACTACTATGAACACAAAGAGAAGGCTAATAAGATCTTGGCTCAAGCAAATCCACAAGCAGGAATTTCACAATGCAATACCAGTAATTACCAACACAGACAGAGACAAAACCATTGACCATAAAAATATAATGCACACATATAGAGACTACTGTAAGTCCTTATATTCTACTCAGTTTAAAGACAAGACACAACCTAATGCATTTCTGGACGCATTACAGATACCACAGCTGGATACTCTTAGTGCTGTGGAACTGGATAAACTGGCACTCTCAAAATTACTAGATGCTATAAACTTACTTCAGAGTGGGAAAGCAGCAGGCCCTGATGTCTACCCTGCCAAATTTTACTAAAAATTCTCAATTAATTTAGCTACCCTTTTATAAGAAGATATTTACAGAAACTAGAGACAATAAAATTCTACCTCAAACTCTTCACCAAGCATTAAATTTTCTTTCCTAAGCAAAATAAGGACTTATTACAATGTGCATCATACAGACCAATCTCACTTCTGAATAATGATGTTAAGATACTCTCTAAAGTTCTAACTAGAAGGACTGAGAAAGTGCTTCCTTTAGTAATATCACAATACCAAACTGGATTTATTAAGGGTAGACACATTTAGCTTCCAATCTACAACGCCTGTTTAATGTAATATGTTCACCCACAAAGTCTAACACCCCGGAGATGATGATATCGTTGGAAGCAAAAAAAGCATCAACAAGGATGCCCCCATCACCACTGCTTTTTGCAATCACCATTGAGCCACTGGCAGTTCATTTTCAAAATATTTATGAGAGAAAGGGGACTATCAGAGAAGGACTTGAACAGAAAATCTCACTATATGCAGATGATATGGTACAATATATATCAGATCCACAAAATACTGTGCCTGCAATCCTGATAACACTAGCAGAATTTAAAAAGATTTCTGGACTCAAAATTAATTTGAATAAAAGTATGCTCTTTCCAGTGAACTCTCTAGCACACATTATTAGATTGGACACCTTCCCTTTTATCATCGCAGATCAGTTTAAATACCTAGGGGTAAACATCACAAGTAAATATAAAGCTCTTTATAAACAAAATTTTGCTGTCTGCATGGAAAAACTTAAACAAGACTTGCATAGATGGTCTACCCTTCATTTCACTTAAGATGGAAGAATTAACACTGTCAAAATGAATATCCTTCCCAAGCTTGTTTTTCTATTTTAAAGCATTCCAATATACATCAATAAATCATTTTTTTAAGAAGTTAGATTCAATCATAACCTCATTTACTTGGAATTCAAAACATCCACGCATCCAAAGGGCAACCCTACAAAGGCCTAAGGTAGAAGGTGGCATGGCTCTACCTAACTTTCAATTTTATTACTCGGACATAGACACAAACAGATGAACATACACAAGCTTGGTCCGCAATAGAAATAAAATCCTGCAGTACTTCTTTATATTCCTTGCTTTGTACCACAGTGAATACAAGTTATCGCCAATATACTAACAACCCAATTGTGCAGTTTTTAATGTTTGGAAAACATGCAGGATTAGAACACTTAAGAGATTTGTAACTAGATAATGTCATTGCATCTTACGAACAGTAACACTCCAAATTTAATTTTCCATCAACACAATTCTTTCACTACCTCCAAATTAGAAACATTGCAAAAAACAAATCAACCCAATTTTCCTCACCTTCCACCTACTTTTATGTCGGAAGAAATATTGATCAGTCTTGAGGACTTAGACAGCATTTCTGTAATATATAATAACATTTTATAGTCCCTCCCTTTCAAAGATCCCAGAGAAAAGTCGGAAAATTATCTCTTACTCAACATTCAGAAAAGGAGTGGAAGGCAGCCATGCACAAAATTCATTCTAGCTCCATATGCTCAAAGCATACAATTATTCAAATTAAAATATTTTATCGAGCACATCTGTCTTGTTTAAAATTGTCCAAAATGTTTCCAGGGCAAGACCCAACCTGCAATCACTGCAAATAAGTTCCAGCCTCATTGTGGCATATGTTTTGGGCTTGGACCAAAACCTTTAAATACTTTTCAGACAGCCTTGGTGTCACAATCACTCCCACAATCACTCCTAATCCATTAACAGCTGTGTTTGGTGTACTCCTTGAAGGGCTTAAAGTGGATAAACACAAACAAACTATAATTGCCTTTTATTTCACTATTGGCACAGACTTTTCTTGCTCAACTGAAAGAATCCTAACTCACCTCTTTTAAGTCAGTGGGTAACTGATGTTATATACTATTTGAAATTGGAAAAAATAAAATTCTCACTTAGAGGATCTGTGCAAAATGTTTTTAAAACCTGGCAGGATCTAATCAATGACATTTTAGAAATTTAAATTGGGGAAATGGATTTTCTTCCCTTTTTTCCCCTACTCTTAAAGTTTTACTCTGTCTGTTGACCTAGCTCTTTTTCTCATGGGTGGAGGTTGATTTGATTTGAATTCTGTTTTGTCAAATTTGACTTGCTTGTATGGAAAAAAAAAAAGAATTTGACACAATATTAAACTTCATATTGAATTTTACTTTCCCACTTTTGCAAAGTGACAAACTCATTTCTCCTGCCATCGCTTCAGTTTAATTTTTTTGGAGCCTTCCTTCTACTCTAGTGCCCCTCCATACAATTAATGAATACAGGCCAAAGACCAGGCTAGTAGCATCAGAAACAAGTTATAACAAAAAATGCTAATTACAAGGCAAACTCATTAGAATTGGACAGTTCAGTTGCCACTGCCAACTTTTCGTTCTCAAAGGCTTTCTGAGATTATAAAATTTATGAAAAATATTATGTTAATTCCTGGCATGAGTGTGTGTGGACAAGTGCAAGCACAAGACCTGTGATAGACTGGCATCCTACACAGAGTTGGTTACTGTCTTGAACGTGAAACTGCTAACATAAGTTCAGTTTCCTATCTATTCTCTGCTGGGAGAAAAAAATTGGAAAAGAGATGGATGGAAGATCAAACATTGTTGTGTTTCATCTTTTTGACAATACACAGTTATGTGCTTTAACACAAATTTCCAGAAATCATAGTTTAAAAAAGTAAACATATACCTCAGGGAAACAAATGAAGAAATGCATTATATGGCAACAAATTTATATTAAGAAATGAGTAGGCAAGTTTGAAAAAGTCTTAAATTTTTCATATGCTGCTTGCTCAATGCCATAAGATGGGGTGTAAAATAATCCAAAAAATATCACTACTAAAGTGGTAAACTGAAGTAAGTTCACTAGAAGTATGTATAAAGATAATTATAGCCAAATTTATACGTATGCACTTTGTTATGAAGCATAGGAATGTTTTAAATAAAAAAAAAACAAACAAAAAAAAAAAAACTAAAATGTCAGAACTAATATGAGATTTACAATCTTGCATGAATGAAGGTGCTGTGAAAACACATGTAATTTCCTACAATTTTAACAACTGACATGACATACCACAATTGTGTCAAAAAACATAAGACAGAATTTATATTCATGTATTACATGGAGTGCTTTCAAGTATACTAGGTTACGTATTTAATAGTATGTCTTAGTTTATGCTTATAACTTTGACCAAAGTAGTATATTTATGACCTTATTGGAATATAAAGACTATTGATTAAGGTCAAATTAAACTTCTTTGGTCTGCAACAGTAAATCTTTTAAACATTTGGTAAGAACACAAATTAATGAATAAAGTCCTTTAGTTTTGTTTCCCAAATAATATTTAAATTCTTTAGAAAACAGTCTACTATAACTACAATAAAATCACATAAAGGATACAAGCTGGATCATCCATATCTGGTTCAGGAGTGTCGAAAAATGGGTGTGTGCTTAGTAGCTCTGGGACTAGAGGTAAAACAAGAGTAGGGTGCCTGGACCCCAAAAATTTCAGGCACCTGTCCAAAATGAAAAAAAAATAATGTATGGATTACGCCACAAACATTTCAAAACAAACACAAATAAAGACAACATGCCATACCAATGGTTACTCAGTTATACAACAAATTGGGCTATGGAGTTTAAAATGTATATTACACAGATGACTTTAGTTTTTAAAATATGAACAAATTAAAACAACTGAAGTATATTGGGTAACTAATTATATAATGGATATTGAAGATACATTCTTCAGACTATATTTATATTCAAATTACTGAATAGTAACAGAATACGCTTCCACAACAAACAATTTTTGAGAATTTTGGACTAAGGTGCTGTTCACCACACCTCTTATCATCAACAGGATGGGTTTCTGTTTTTCAGGTTCTGAATGCAGCATAATATCAGAGAATGTGAAAGGAGTGCATTAAAAAAAAAGTACAAAAATGTTGAAATAAACTACATGTGTTTATATTCCATGACTATACCATCTGAGATGATTACTCTTGTGATATAAAGGCAGTGAGAGCGCCTTGAAATAATTCCTCACATCACTTAGGCTACCTTCACATCCACATTAGCTTATTATGTTTTACTTAAGTATTAATCAGCTATATTTTCTGTCACTGCTACATTGTTTTAACATTGCACAAAGCAGTTTTATTTATGTTTTTTTGTTTATAAAGTTGTGGAATGTCACAGTCATGTAATACTGGTGTGTTGACTATTCGTAGAACTGCATGGCCTTACGTCAAAGGTGCAGTGGGTAAATATATTCAAGTTTCATGTGTACAACGCTTCACAAGCTGCTGCTCTACTAATTGAGTATACTACCACCACCAATGGAAAAATCATTACTTAATATAGACCCTTCTATATAATGTGTTATTATTTTTTTCCTGAATCAAAACTTTTTTTAATGCAAACAAAAAAATACTTTACTGTTTAGTTAGCCTGCTTAAGAATGTATCTGTTTAAGACAGAAGTCCTTGCACTGCAATTTTTGTGTGTTGGGATAGAGGGGACTCCCTTCAGCTTTTTAGAGCATAGGGCTATAGGGTTATAAGGTCTGTGGGCTATATCTTTTAAAACTAAATTTGCTTTTGCTCCAGCAGACCCCTGTGACACTTTGTTAGGATATAATGGGTTGAACAATGACTGACTGGAACATCAGGTCAAAAATGGTCACTTACTTCCAGACAGAGTTCCGATCTGTTGGGTACTTGGAAAGGTTCTTCAGTAGCTCCACCAGAGCTAACTGAATGCATTCCTTTGTGGAAACATTTGTGTAGCACAGAAGTTCATGCAGAGCCTCTCGGATATCCCTGGAAGAGTCCTGAATATGACAGAACACATCTTAATTAGTTCTACAGCTGTAGATGATGAAGCCTATGAAGCCTATTCACTGCTGTGCTAATAACAATGACTGCAACTTTTCAAACATCAAATCAAGCATGAAGCTGTGTTCCCTGGAAAATACTTTATTTATTAATTTATACTACAGGTAGGCCATACAAAGACTACATAGGGATTCATTTTTTTTGCCTTTAAAGGTTTTCTCTTGACTTTCTTTTAGTTTAAAATCTCACGTGAATACACAACAATATAACAAATGTTTTGGTGTAAAAGCACCATATAACTAACTATTTTCAAGCACCAAATAAATACAAATAAACCAGATAACTGGCTAACTTCTTATTTTTGGTCTAAATGTGTGCATTTTTCATCAGAACTGTTCATGAAACAGATCTTATGGCAATCTTGTCTGCTTCATAAATCAATGCTTTAATAATATGCAGTGAATCTCTGTATGCACAGTGCCACAATGTGTTAATATACTCTGGCATGAAGTAAAAACAAATATGTATGCAAACTTAGTTTTTATTAAAGCAGTATGTTCCAGTATACAAACACATCTAATGGTATACTGGCTTCACTACAACTCGGATACTAAACATGAGAAATAAAATTTAAAAAACTGAAGATAGGTGAGTGTTAACATTCAAAAATGATCTAAAAAGAATACATAAGCAAAAACTTTAAAGCAACACCATAGCTTCTAAAACAGATTAAATAAAAAATTTGCAACAATAGAGGATCTTATAAATAAGACTGGTAGGCTATTTTTTTATACAATTCTTTAGGTTAATCTGAAGGTACAATGGGAAAATGAAAGCAACAACTGGCACTCACAGTAAAGCTGAAAACAAAAATTGAACCTGTGGGAATGTACAGTATACCTGGAAAACATAACATATTTTAGTGGTGGGGTGAAAAAAAATACCTCTAGTACAGCAAGCACAGTGTCCAACTGGTCTTCTCTCAGTGTAATCTGTTTGGAGATTTGCCTTAGAACATGGATGGACTGTAGTCTTACTTCCTCAATCTCATCATTAAACATATCAACCAGAAAATCTAGGCATTTTTCAGCAAACGAAGCAGATGCCTGGGCCAAGGTGCAAACAGCCTCTACAGCTGCAATCCTCACTTCTGAAGAAGAATAAAAAGGTATGTACAACATTTTTAGTTAAAGATTTACAATGTATTAAGTCACGTAAACATTTTGTACTGTAAGAAAAAAGTTATGCAGAAAATAGTTAAATTATATACATCCTGGAAAAATGAATGATGTTCTTCAGAATATCAGGACATCTGTGCAACTTTTGCTATTTTTTTTAAATATCTTTCATACTAACCCTTGTATCTCTGTGTTTTACTTTCAATTTCACATTCAAGTTTAATTAATGCTGAAGCAGAAAACCTAAAAACCCTATATGAATCACAGTAGAAAAGATTTGGCAATTCAGCTCTTTAAAATATTGATCAAATACATTTAAAATTGATTTTTCTTGCCAGATCTTTCAGTCTTCCTGATTTTTACAATTGCTGCAATGCTGTAAGAAAGCCTGCTTGCAGAACCTACAGTTTGAACAATAGAATCTGTTTAATACTATAATAAAAGCTGAAAACTATACATTTTTAAAAAGTGGTAAGTTAATGTAATATGTTGGGTCTAGTGTTTGAAAAGGCCCCAGTCAGTAATAATCCTAGTAGAAAACCAATATGGAGTCTTCAACAAGTCTCACAGACACATTTTTGCACAATGGTGCCATGACAACTCTAAACTATAGCCCAATGTAAAACCTAACTTGTACCTTTGCAAAAATATCATGTGCTTAGAACAAAACTCTCACAGAACTTTGCATATAAAAATACAGCTTGTTTGACATAACAGGTAGACAATCTTACCAAACATCTCGTCTTCTAAGCCATGAACAAATGCTCCACAAGCTCCCGAGTCTATCAGGTTTACAGCACCAGTGTCTATTTTCTCCTTTGGTGCATCATCGGCCCATTTACGACCCGAGGAAAATTCCCCCGAGCTATAAAGCTCCTTGGCTCTTTCATGTGCAGTACGTTTCCTCTGTTTTATTAAAAAAAAAAAAAAAAAAAAAAGTAAGACTTTTTGCATCATAATTACAGGTGTCATAAACTCTACTCGACTCTATCATGCCTCATCTAGATGAGATGTGAACAAATAAACCACCTCTATACATACCCTCAGATCAGACATAAGTTTTTTGTCCAGTGTTTGCTCTAGAAAATGCACACTGACTTGCTGCATCGAACCCTATAAATTATTCAACAAACAAAACAAGTTATGTCCAATAGCAATTGTGAAAAAAAGACTCATTAATCAAGATATTTCAAAGAAATAGCAATCATAGTAAACCTAAAGTAAAACTGATGTCATTTAGTACAAGGCTGTTGGCAAATTTATTTAACTTTAAATTCACATGGTTTTAACATGCATAAAAAAAAAGTATAAAAGGCTCACCAACAGTTTTGCAGCCTGAACTCTAACAACCCATGATCCATCATTAACCATGTGGCAAATTTTACCAAATGCATCATCTACCAGACGGATTTCTTCATTTGATGAAGGAATTGGAACAATGCTTAAAAAGAAAGAGAGAAGAAAAATGTTGAAAAGTAAAGTGCATTTACTATATTAATAATAAACCTATTTTTATTTCTGCTTGCCTTTGTATCTACACCCCATCCCTAATATATAAAAAAGAAGGGAGTAATGAAACCGTGCTGCTACTGTGCCAAAGGTCAAGGAATGTATAAAAAAATTGCAAAAAATGTTGGAATTTGACAGAAAATAAAAAATGACTATTAATTGCATTATTATGCCATGACAAACTTACATTATTACATTTTAATTTTTTGAAGGTGAGGAGGAATACCTCTTTGTTTAACTAACTTGAGACATAAAAGGTTTCCTATATACATAGGAAGCAGTCAAACACCTTTTAGGGCATCAACATTGCATTTTTATACTATCACATGGTGAATCTGTTAATATAACAAAACAAACACACAAAAACTCTTTTTGCAAATTATCTGATCCCCAACATGGATTTATTTACTTTATGAAAACCTAAACCCATGGCCTCTGGAGGAAAAACAGCTACACAACATCATTGAACATCCACCATACTTGAAATGGAGATCAGATTCTTTTCGATATAACTATCCTTTTTATACCAAACCCACCTTGAGCATTCATTGCCAAAAAAGCTCAATTTTTGGTGTTTCTGACCACATAAAATGGTTCCAATCAAAGTTGCAGTTGTATTTAGCTAACTGCAGATGCTGATATTTGTGGTTAAATTATAGGTAAGACTTTTTTCTGGCATGCCTTCCAAATAATCTGTTGGCATGGAGGTTGCATCTGATGGTAGTTTTGGAGAATCAATGACCCCAAAATGCTTCTTTTCTGTGTTTCCCCAACAGTGATTCTTGGAATTTTCTGAATTCTCTTACTATCCTGCTCACTGTGTGTGAGGCAAAATAAACTTGGGACCTCTTCCATGCAAATGTGTAAAGTTTCTAGTTGATATAAACTTTTTAGCTATTGCCCTAACTGTAGATGTGGATATTTTTATCACTTTTCTCCCATTTGAATTGTGTGTTCTATTACATTTCCCATCTTGATGAATGGATAAGGGAATTTAGCCTCTGTGCCACCTTGTATTTATACCCCAGTGAAACAGGAAGTTATTGACTAATGCTTACAAGTCTCTACATTCTCTGATCAACTTAAAAAAGTCAGATATAAATTGAAGAAATGCTTCATTTACACTTGTTCGTTAAGAATTTTTAGAGGTGCCAATAATTGGGACACAAGATTTTGCCAAAAATTATTATTTCTTGATGAGGGGATATTTTTTCCCAGAATAAACTAACTTTTCTTAAAAGTCAGATTTCCCTTATTTTTTTTCTGTGCGAGATTAAGGTTAATTCACCATTACATGATTTTTTTTATTTTATTTTTATTTTTACAACCCTTTTTGCTAATCTTTATAAGGGTACCAGTAATTGTTGTGGGAATTATACCTTTATCCTAGACTTAATTCTAACAACAGAAAGAAGAAATACTTTACCTTTCTGGATAGAGTTGGCTAAGAACCCATACCAACTGTACGGCTGCTGATCGAACTTGCTCATAGTCATCTGTCAACAGCTTGCATGCCTGAAACATATTAGAAATGAAATATGAATGTAAAGTTTTAACATGCATTATCAGTTATTAACAAATTGGTTTAAATCCACATTATAATTTTCTCTATAAAAGATATGTAATCAGCTATGCTAATTTGGCAAAACTTGTCACACACACACACACACACACACACACACACAATGCAATGTTTTATGTATACACCCATAAAGAAAATAATGAGAAGTCAGTTTGGTACCATTGTGGCAGATTGGTGGAAAAGGGACAAGCTCACTATCTGTTAGACAGGAGGAATAAAACCTGTTTAGTTAGACCCAGAACCAACTAGCTTACTTGTTTTAACTTTGGGTTTTTACTATCTTTTTTCTGTGTTAGTTCATTCCTCCTTAGTATTTTAAGTCTTATTTTTGTACATTCTAGTTTGGTATTATTTAGGGTAAAAGTGTCACAACAATATTATGCTCTTGCTGTTATATTATTCAGAATGGCAAGGTTAAAATCATAAATGCTTTAACTACTTTCTTAATTGGACAGTTAAGATTTTGAGAGCGCCTCCAGGAAGCGTTGAGGATTATTTTATTACTAGCTGTTTAAGCCTGTGCTGTAAAAAAAAAACTGGGCTCCTATAAACTA
This sequence comes from Erpetoichthys calabaricus, assembly GCF_900747795.2. NCBI lineage: Eukaryota > Metazoa > Chordata > Cladistia > Polypteriformes > Polypteridae > Erpetoichthys > Erpetoichthys calabaricus. The sequence continues at coordinate 223,952,830 of NC_041397.2, read as the reverse complement.
TTGAAATCGTCAGGAAAAAATTGAAATGCAGAGTCAGTGGTTTCGTTTTGCTTATATGCTCATCCCCCTTTTCTATCAGCAGCTAAGAGAGTTTCACTCTCGTTTGTCTTTCCATGGCAGTTTTACTTTGGTGACGGAGTTGCTTTCTTTCAGCTTCATGGTGTAGCCTTGTACATCGACTCGTTAACTTGGGGCTGCCTTGCGGGCTCTTTGAGCTTGTCACTACCTGATCACACTTCCGGCCAAGACAAACAGAGTTCCAAGCATAGATGTTTACATATAAGATAAGGGTCATAGTTATAATTGAAAATTTCTTTCTTTTGTAACAAGTTTAACATTTAAATAAGCAACCTTTTTTTTTTTTTTTTACTTTCTAAAAGATTTTCAGGTTTTAAACCATAACAAGTGAAAACTTCTGGCTTGCTATTACTTTTTTTGTGACAAGCACACAGCGTAGGACAAAAACAGGATTAATGATACAAGTTAAGATGAATTTGAAATCAGATATTTACCTGACTGTATATATTTTGCTGCAGCTTCATTCCACGTTCATGTAACTGTAGCTAGAAACAAAAAAATCAACAGAGTAAACAATTTACAGATTAACTCCTTCAACATTTGATCAAAACAAAGTTATGTTGTGTAGAATGAAAAACAATCTAACCATTGCTTTAATTGCTGCTGTGCGCACTCGAGGATCCTGATCACTGAAATGATCTCCAATTATCTTTTGTACATCCTGTACTGGCAGGCACTCCATTTCTTTGGAACTTTGTTTCTCCACTGTTCCTAGGAAACCCATCAGCTGCAGACACTTATTCCTCACCCCAAATGATGTATCTGTAAGGTGCTACAATGCATGATAACTTGGGATTAAAAACGGTTGTATATGTTCTAAAACACAAGCCTGTTTCAAATGTTATTATAAACAGTGACTATTATTACACTGTAAAGGACTACTATTTTGAGTAGCTGCATTTAAACCCAGAGGTAGAGGTTTTACTGATAAAGTCTCTATGACTAGAAATAAAAAAACTATACCGCAAGAGTTGTGCTAGAATACATGCAAGCCCCCTTCCCCTTATTGCTTTGATGTGATCTGGATTTGTGTATAGAGTGGCGTGATGGTGTGACACACCAGGTAGACTGGAGCAAGATAGAGAGTTTTAGAGTTATCTGCTATTTACTACAGAATATCCTGGTACCAGTACTAAAGTCCGAAAGCTTATATTGATGCCAAAGTCAGAATTTTAGTACTGCTCCAACACTACCACATAATCTTCACTGCTGCAAGATGATTGAGCTAAGCATGCCCCCTTCTTTAACTGTCTTGGATTTCTAACTACTCAACAGAGAAACCAAACTTTGTGAGGCTTATCAGAACAGGGTTTTAGAAAAAGGCTTCCCCAACTACAGTCTCTATCCAGGGAGTGGAAGCAGAGCTGGTTCAGATTCATATTCACCTGGGGGTGCATTTGGAGAAAAATCTGGACTGGGCTTGAAACACATGCATTAAACCATGAAAGCACATATCTTCTTATATTATCTTGTAAACCAGTTTTATTTTTTTTTCTAACCTTTTTGCATTACTGAATCATACACACCAGTATATCTTTATATGTAAATACATACACACCTATAAAAGCACAGACTGTACCATACCTAATTTTCTTTTTTGCTTTTTTTGTTTAAGTCTTACTTACCCTACAAGCGACTTCAACAAGACGAACTCTAATGGTCTGGCTTTCTGGAAGTTGCACGCCAATCACCAGCAAAGTATCCAGTAGCTGTGCAAGAACTTGGTGGGATTCTGTTTTATACAAACAAAGCACATAATTGAAAAATGGAGACCTGTGCTCAAAACGATATGTTAATTTAAATATATGTAATATTTTACTATTCAAGATAATTAAAATCATTTTCTAAAACTCACTTTCATTGTTAAGCGTATTAATAACATCATCAACTATACAATCAGGAGAAAATCCATGGGTTTTCGAAAGCACTCCAAGTAGAGATGCGATTTTCAGCCTTACAGAAGAATCAGTTTCCTGAAATAAAAATTGCATAAAGTAGGCCAAACTTTCACACTGAAATATACCTGAAAAAAAAAAAAATACACAATTCAGGTATTCCCCTCTTCACCTACCTTATAATAAAACTCAAGTAAAATTCTCACAACTCCTTCAACACTCTCAGCTTCTACTGGTTTCCGTGCAAACTGAACCAGATACTGAAGAGCATCAGTAGAGTTTGTGGCCTTGCATAGGTCAATATGGAGAGCAGCAGACTTGCTGGGTTTTGTTAAACGCAACCTCTTAGCAGGAAAATCTTCCAACTGTTGTTGCTGTTCCAAGGGAAATATACGGATATGATTAGTATTATTAATTGACTTGGACTCATTATTAATAAGGGTTTGAGTGTATAAACCAAACCTTTTCAACAATAATTTGCGTTGTTGCACCAAACCCACATTTTCAAAGCAATCTTAAACATTACAGTGTTGTAAACAGTGACGTGCTGTTTCCAAAAATGTTTTCAAATATTAATAAAAAAAAAAAACAAACAAAAATTGCTTCTTGACAGCACAAATAGGTTTCTTTAGCTGCACACTTTCATACCCAAGTTAGAATGAAGCAGTGTGTTTTTACGTCAATTCCAGACAGCATACAGTGCATCTGGAAAGTATTCACAGCGCATCACTTTTTCCACATTTTGTTGTTACAGCCTTATTTCAAAATGGATTAAATTCATATTTTTCCTCAGAATTCTACACACAACACCCCATAATGACAACGTGAAAAAAGTTTACTTGAGATTTTTGCAAATTTATTAAAAATAAAAAAAAATTCAGAAAGCACATGTACATAAGTATTCACAGCCTTTGCCATGAAGCTCAAAATTGAGCTCAGGTACATCCTGTTTCCCCTAATCATCCTTGAGATGTTTCTGCAGCTTAATTGGAGTCCACCTGTGGTAAATTAAGTTGATTGGACATGATTTGGAAAGGCACACACCTGTCTATATAAGGTCCCACAGTTGACAGTTCATTTCAGAGCACAAACCAAGCATGAAGTCAACGGAATTGTCTGTAGACCTCCGAGACAGAATTATCTCGAGGCACAAATCTGGGGAAGGTTACAGAAAAATTTCTGCTGCTTTGAAGGTCCCAATGAGCACAGTGGCCTCCATCATCCGTAAGTGGAAGAAGTTTGAAACCACCAGGACTGTTCCTACAGCTGGCCGGCCATCTAAACTGAGCGATCTAAACTGAACTCTTTGGTGTGAATACCAGGCGTCACGTTTGGAGGAAACCAGGCACCGCTCATCACCAGGCCAATACCATCCTTACAGTGAAGCATGGTGGTGGCAGCATCATGCTGTGGGGATGTTTTTCAGCGGCAGGGACTGGGAGACTAGTCAGGATAAAGGGAAAGATGACTGCAACAATGTACAGAGACATCCTGGATGAAAACCTGCTCCAGAGCGCTCTTGACCTCAGACTGGGGCGACGGTTCATCTTTCAGCAGGACAATGACCCTAAGCACACAGCCAAGATATCAAAGGAGTGGCTTCAGGACAACTCTGTGAATGTCCTTGAGTTGGCCAGCCAGAGCCCAGACTTGAATCCGATTGAACATCTCTGGAGAGATCTTAAAATGGCTGTGCATCGAAAGCTTCCCATCCAACCTGATGGAGCTTGAGAGGTGCTGCAAAGAGGAATGGGCGAAACTGGCCAAGGATGGGTGTGCCAAGCTTGTGGAATCATATTCAAAAAGACTTGAGGCTGTAATTGCTGCCAAAGGTGCATCAACAAAGTATTGAGCAAAGGCTGTGAATACTTATGTACAAGTGATTTCTCAGTTTTTTTATTTTTAATAAATTTGCAAAAACCTCAAGTAAACTTTTTTCACGTTGTCATTATGGGGTGTTGTGTGTAGAATTCTGAGGAAAAAAAATGAATTTAATCCATTTTGGAATAAGGCTGTAACATAACAAAATGTGGAAAAAGTGATGCACTGTGAATACTTTCCAGATGCACTGTATATGTACTAAGTACAGAACATCAACACTACAATTTAAAATGGTAAAAATTACTAAATTTTGAATTGCCTAAATAAATTTATGAACAAATTAATGCTTACACTTTGTTTATTTGGCCGACTGCAGCCACAGAAGTGGGATGTCATCATAAGGTTGATAGAATCACTACAGTCACTGGTACCGTTGTAGAGAGTACAGCAGGTCCCCGCGAAGTCACGGTTCAGAGTTCGCGGCCTCAGTCATTCACAGATTTTTCCTTAGAACCTATCTAATAATTGTTAGCAGAAACCGCAAATATCCTTCGCAATTTTTATGGCTTTTATCGTGGCGATACTGCACTATAGAGAGACCAGGAAGCAACTGTAGAGGAAAAACGCGGCTTGGAATGGTGAAAGTAGCCAATAGAATTTGAAACTACAGCGCCCAGCAGTCCCTGCAGTGGCTCTGATTGGTCTTCTGCTGAGGGTGCTGGGGCTGTTGGGGTCAAAGGATGTCAGTGTGGCTTTTAAAATGGGGGCTGGTGACCAAAAGCAAAAAAATAAAGTTTTTGTAATTTGTGTTTCAAGTTCCTGTCTGCCTGCCTTCTGTTCCATTTTGTTCTGGATCGTTTCGTGCATCTGGATTGTTTGCTGTCTGCCTGTGTACATGAGGACTGTAAGTGGATTCATGGCCATCCTGCAAAGAAAGGAGCACTCCTGAAACTGTCCACCTCTCTTCACCATTTCAGGAACGAGCGGCAGGACTATCTTTACATTCCCATTCAAAGTGCGGATCTCTGGACTATCTATTTTCATCATTACATTTCATCCATTGCTGTTTTTCATGATTTACTCTGTGTGTTTTCTTTGTGCTTTGTTGCATTTAATGTGTATTCGCCGTAAGGGGAACAGGGGTGGTATTGTTGTTTTCATTTATTTCATTTGTTTTCATTACATTCTTTATTTGCTGTTTGATTACCGGTTTGCTTTGTTTTTGTCTCTGTTTGTGAGTGCATGCGGGTCGGGCCCAGACTGGGTGCGTCTCTGGAATCTCCACCATAAAAATAAATAAATCGGCATCTTCTCCACAGTGTGAATCTTAGCTGCACCAGACCGCGACAGCGTTATTCATTTCTCCTTGCTGCTGATTGACTGTGATGCATCTCCAGCTGAGTGTTCTTGCGTTTTCCGTTTTGTTCCTCTTAACCCTTAAACCACCACAACTGGCTACAGTTGTTTCCCAGTGCCATTTGCAAGCACGCAGGAGCTGATCAGTCAGTGCTGTACATTCGTTGAGCAGCCAGCTCATGACCACTGACAGCCCCTTGTGAGTAGGGGGGCTGAACGGACCCCTAGATGACACGGCTGCTCCTCAAAAAACCCTTCTTAACAAACGCTGATAGACTACTTTCACATTGCTCCCTTACTTGCAGCTGCTCTGTCACGCGACGCTACGCATACTTAAAAGCCTGAACAACACCTGTCCTTTTTGGCCAATTGCTTTGTTTCTCTCTCCTCTCCCAGACATCATCTGCTCCTGTTGCGGGTCCCGCTCCAATCGAGAACTAACTGCATACTGAGCTCGTTTTACTTCTGAAAGAGACATGTTTGTTTGAAGTGTTTGAATAAAGTTCCTGTCTCTACAATCTCCTGTGTTTCTGTGTAATTTTGTGACCCAAGCGTGACACCCTGCAGCACTGCAGCCTCACTGTCCCTGGGATTGAGCCGCTGCTCTAGACAAGACTGCCAGAGTCAGCATTTACCTCTGTGTGCTTATGTGCAGCCAGTTCAAGCGCAGTTGGCTTGGTGATTTACTGAATTTCATTCATTGCGTCAGTTGCACCTTGTAAATATTGTTCCAGTAGTTTTTTAAAATAGTTTTTACAGTTCATTAGCAGTGTGTAAAATTAGTATTGCAGTAATTGTGATGCTCTGCATGAAAAAAAATGTGTTCCATTAAAATTTCACTTTTTCTTTGTGAATTGTGACGTTTACTTAAAGTGCAGCAAAAAAGTATTTGCTGTCCAGGGATCCATTAACCCGCAAGTATGTGGCGGTTTAAGGGCTAAAGCCCCAAGATGCCGTTGAAACGTCCTGTACCTTCTAAGGCTTCTGGCAATGAAAACACGCTTGCATGAATTACAGTACAGATAGTGGTAACATCGGTATTTTACATTCTAGCACTGCAGGAGACATAGCAGTACAGTATACAGGTTTACCTTTACATTCTTTATTTTTAGGTAATGAATTAAGCTGAGTTTGGAATTAAAGTGTTTTGAGGGCATATTTAGGGTTTAAACTATAAAAATAGGCATTTTTTTTAACCACATCCAAAATTCGCAGTTTTTCACAATTCGCGGGTGCTCTAGGAATGTAACCCCCGTGAATTTTGGGGGTGTACTGTATAGTTAAATCTTTACATGTAACACGTGGCCACTCTACTGTTGTACGATTAGTGAGAAGAACTAATTTACCTCGAAACTTTGGTAGATGGTATGCAACAGCTGCATTTTAATGATAAATGGATGTCTGAGTTGAGTAGGGGCTATCTGACTGATGGACAGATTTTTCTAAGATATTCGAAAATTTGTGATGAGAAAACAGTCCCTAAAGTACTACTCTTTTGCTCTTGACGTGAAGAGAAACTAAACTGTCCCTGTGTTCTTGTTGCAGAATTTAAAATAAGAACTGGGATCTGCTGTACTACCTTCAATAATTTAAACACTTATCATGTCACCTCTTAATCTCCGTTTGATTAAACTGATAACACAAGCCCTGGCAAGCGTTAGTGTCTCATATGAGTACTTTATATTATTTAAATTAACACTTTCATTTAGCCATTTAACTATCCAAGTTTTAAAGAAACAATGTCTACAGCAGAGCTAAGTACAGAAAAGACATCATTATTAGGGCATCTGTCAGAGCAAGAACAGGGCTCTGTAGTAGTTCAGCTTGCTTTTCCTATTTGGGGTACTAATTCTTCCACACTGGCACTCTATGCATCTTCACATGTCAATGTCAGTTTTTTTTTTTCCCCTGATCATTGATGACTCCAAATGGTTTCTCACGGAGTAAATGTGCCCAATGACGGATTGTCATGCAGTCCAGTTTTGGATAACCCCTGCTGTCCGGCTACTGCCTTCCAGTGACTCTTTAGTGGAAAAAGCAGGTCCAGAAAAAGATGAAGCATATTATATTGCTTATAGTGCTAGGAAGCAGAGATATGGAACAAGATGATCCGCTGTGGAAACCCTAACGGGAGCGGCCAAAAGAAGACGGAAGCAGAGGTGCAACCTCCTAGATATTACAGCTGTGTCCAGTAGATGAACACCAAGGAAGTGGGCACGCTTTGATTAGCACACGCAAGGAAAAATGACACTACACCACACATGTCGTCACATTAATGACACCATAAAGCTACAATACAATATGCATCAGGGTTTACAGTATGTGGGGTTTCTCGTTCTCAATACTTTATCACAAGGTGGTACACAGCTGTTCAAGCAGATGTTTAAGGCTGACACAACGACACTATCCAAGGCGTCTTTAAATAATGAACGCCTGACAGTAGACAATTAAATGATATTCGTCATATTTTATGCGGTACAACAGGCATGAACCTACATGGTTTTATTTTAAAAGTTAATTCATTATTTATACTTTGAAAAATCTTTTCACTTTTAAGGTTGTAGTACACTAAAAAGGGATCAGGAATCACTGATCTATTATTTGTTATAGATACTCTGTCACGTTTATGAATGATAACATCCTTAAGTGTTTCTTTAAAACTGTTATTAACTTACTCGGGTGACTAAAATGTACCATCTAAACATGCATTTTAATTCAAAATACAAGTAGTACAGGCAAAGAAATGGGCACTACAGATGAAATTTCAAAACAAAAAATGCAGAACGCCTCAGTAAAGACTAAAATTAATCACCACGAGACCTGATGTCTTTAGTTAATTTTTAAGACATTAAGTTAAAAAGGTAACGTCTCATATAAAACAGTACTGTGACTGGCGCAAAAGGAAGTGAAACTTACCTGCACAACTTTACTAAATTCTTCATACACCCGCTTCTTTAAGTGTGCAGCCATTTCGATGAGCCCGTCGCCCTCAACTGACCCGGACGTGAAAAGCTCGTCGAAAGGAAGCTCGTTTTGTGAACGGGGCGGGCGCGCGCGCGCGCGCGCTCAGCCTGAGCCTCTCGGGAAGATTCCTGTATCGAAGCTGATCACCTCGTGTTTGTCTTTTGCCAAAGCTGTTATATTGTCTTAGCAACGTCGTTTTCTTTTTGGAGTCGTAACAGTTTTAACAGCCTTCTTTGTTAAAATTTTGTGTCGCCAATTTTCTCTTTCATTCCGGTACGTTTTCCAGTATTTTTCGAAGAGCACCGTTACGGTTTTGTTCGGTAATCATACCAAGGACTTTTTTTGACTAGATTTATTACCGACGTACTACTGTTAAACGTTAGGTGAACCCCGTTGCCATGTTTAGCGTTTTCACTAACATTTTGGGTGCTGTTGTTGAACATAAAACAGCCGATGTCATAGGAAGGATGAATTTTGTCTCGCGTCTGATTTTGTTTTTGTTGTTGCTCTTCAAATTATTTTTGTGACCATCTAAATGTGAAATTAGTACAAATGTCTACGTGTGACACATGCTCTTCCTTCTCCGGTGCAGTGCGTTAACTACTGTATTTAAACAGATGTTTTCTCTGAAATCAAATTAATCTAAAAGCCGCGTGCTTGGCCAGTCTGTGGCGTTTTGGGAGTGGGGAGACTGAGGCATCTGGAGATCCCAATGTTATTATTGACTTATTTCTGTTGAAAAACGGTGTATTGTTCTTTCTAACTTGGTCTTGGACTGACAGGTTGCGCTTCACATGCATGTGTATTGGCTAATAGCCATTTGCAATTTGCAAGAAGCCTCTTCTGTGATGTTGGATTCGCCTGATGTAAGGTCCTCTCTTTTAATGACACTCAGTGGTAGGATATCGCCAGTGCCCTCCTACACTAATGATTTAACTACAGATACTGTATCTTTGGTATAGTTTGGAAAGGGCTTGTGCCAATTGCACACTTTGAGCAGTGCTTAGTTACTTTACTTTTCTTAAGGTACAACTTTTCATTGCCTACTCTATAACTTTTGCAGCTTCCACTTGTCACAGGTGCCCACCATCAACCCATCTAATGCCTATAATGTCAAGCGACATAACATTAAAGCTTCTATTTTGTTTCCTTAAAAATGCACAGATATTTTTACAGCTTTCAAAAATGAAATGTATATTTTTGTGGCTGGCTTTATAAAAGTTTGATTAGGGAGCTCTTTGAGCCAAGAGACCTCTCTGCCTTGTGGGGGTGTCTGCAACACCACATAGTTCACCTTAATGTTAAGATAGATGTCAGGATTCATGGTAATGTCATCCTTAACACGAAAAATAGAGTGGAGAAAGTATTGTGCTATGAAGATGAGTTTGGTGAGCTCTGGCTAGAGAAGGCTTGTCGTTTTGTGACTTAGTGAGGCAATGATCTCTGCACTGTAAGCAGTTTTGGTCAAATTATTAATGGAACATATGTTAGATTACTTGATAATTGTAAATTGTTCTGTGTTAACAGGGTGGGACCCTACTATGGACTGGTAGGCGTGCAGGAGTGGGTGTTTCTTTGAACTCCGTTCACATTACAATACTACTAACTGCCATCCATTTCAAGGTTGGTTAAAACCTTCCCCCAGGAATGTGTATTTTTAACATTACAAGTTACATTGTACATTACTTTGGTGGAACAGTGGCTGATTAATGTGCATTTTTAGATTTTATCAGCCTTTCATAACTTCTGTGAGCACCTTGTGCAAACACTTACAGTTTCATATACACACACACACAGTCTGTTTTAGGGTGTTTCCTTTAAGCACATATTTACATTTGGGTACCTCGCTTTTGTTCTGGTATTTAATTTCGGGTAAAAGGATAGCCTTTCTGTACATACAAATGTAGAAGGTTCACAAATCATTACTAATGTTATCATAAACTCACCACACCTAATACTCTATTCCATTACCATTTACACAGTTAAAACCTATTAGGGCTGCTACTTGTCCTGCTTAGGCGCTGCTCAAGGATAGATCTCGGATACATTTTCTAAGTGAAACATCTTCAGGTCCAGAGAGAGAGAGTTGTGAGCAGTAACATTAAAACATGCCATACATTTTAAGGGCCAACTTTTCTATTTTGCGGTTAAGTGAGACCGCAGTTATCCCTCTAACATACTGAGCAAATGCAATAATTTACCACAGATGTGATGTCATAGCATTTTACATTCTAATTATTTTTGAAAACAAATAACTGTACTTTCATTTTGACAAGATTATTCTTACCAAATAAATGCAAAACCAAGTAAAACATCCATCCATTATCCCAACCCGCTGAATCCAAATACAGGGTCACGGGGGTCTGCTGGAGCCAATCCCAGCCAACACAGGGCACAAGGCAGGGAACCAATCCTGGGCAGGGTGCCAACCTACCGCAGGACACACACAAACACACCCACACACCAAGCACACACTAGGGCCAATTTAGAATCACCAATCCACCTAACCTGCATGTCTTTGGACTGTGGGAGGAAACCCACGCAGACACGGGGAGAACATGCAAGCTCCACGCAGGGAGGACCCGGGAAGCGAACCCGGGTCTCCTAACTGCAAGGCAGCAGTGCTACCCACTGCGCCACCGTGCCGCCCACAAGTAAAATATCCTAAGTGGAAATAACAAAATACCATTTAAATGACACATTACTTAAATCTAACCAACTTAAACATTTCATTCAAAGAGGTTAAGAGCTTCTAACGTTGAACTGCTAGATTAGGCTAGAATTGAGCCTTTTCTAATTTCCTTAATCTACATATATTGACACAGGAATGTTGTGTTTATGTGGATTTTACACTATTATCCCAATCCCAATTACATGCATGCTACATGTACTGACAAGTCCAAATCAGACCTTTTTAAGTATGGTACATGATCTGCAGTGGACTGGTATCCTGTCCAGGAGTTCGGTCCCATCATCTAACAGGACAGTCTCAGTTTCTAGAAAAAGCATGCTAAGAAAATTAATTGATAGATTATGTACCCAATCAGACTCACCATCTGACTTTATTGGTGAAGAGCCAGCAGTAGGCTTAAATGTTGCCATCAGATATTTAACAATTATGTTTTAAAACTTGGATTATAGTTTGTAATGTATTAAACATTTTACAAATTGAAAATGTAAAAGAATAAAACACATAAAAATCAAACTAAATTTTCCAAGCTAGCCCCATTTTGCTACATTACCAACCATTCATACATTCATTTTCAACTGTTTAGATAAAGTTGGGTCCTGGGGGAAACAGTCAGCAGTGAGGCCCATATGCCCCTTTCTCCATATTCCCTACATTTGCCAACTCATACTGTGGGATCCCAAGGCATTCCCAGGCCATCTGGCAGATACAATCTTCCAAGGGAGCCCTGAGTCTTTCCTGGGGTCTCCTCCCAGCTGGCAGGTGCCTCTTGAAGCTTGCAATTGTGAAAAAACAGTGTTTTCAACCCCTGACGGGTTTACTAGGCTCTGTTTGGTTTGCATGGTGCCCCTCTTACTTTCCAGCGTATGACAGATTTGATTTTGTGCCCCCATTCCGAATATTTCGGGGCATATCTTGATGATGTTGCCATTTTCAGTAATGATTGGCACTCGCATTTGGAGTGACTTAAGGCTGTACTTGAGAGCTAACCCTAAGAAATGTAATTTGGGTATGTCTGAAATGCACTAGGTTATTCTATGGGCAGGGGTTTGGTTAGGCCTCAGTTAAAGAAGGTGGATGAGGTGCTCGCTTACCCCCATCCAGAAACATAGAAACAGGTTCGTGCCTTCCTTGGACTTGCTGGTTATTATAGGAGATTCATCCCAAATTTTGCAAATAGAGCTGCTCCTCTTACTGATCTTATGAAGGGTAGAAAGAACCGCTGTATTGTCTGGTCGGATGATTGTGAACAGTCCTGTAGTGATTTAAAGTCTGCTTTGTCAACGTACCTGGTTTTGAGAAAGACTTCTCTTGGGAGTTTGTCCTTGCAGATGGACGCTAGTACGTTCGGTTTAGGTGCTGTCCTGTCCTAGGTTTTCGATGGTGAGGAGTACCCCATCACATTTTTGCCCATTAAAACTCTACAGGGAGGCATCCAGGAAACGTCTGTATCAGATGCCTGAACCAATTCAATTACCAACATGAAAATAAAAAATGACAGATGTAATGAAATTTAAGTTACTTGAATGTTTTACCTTGAAAGAATGTGAGAAACTTAATGTGTACTTTGCAATAAACAAGATGTGAGGAAGGAAATGGGGGCATGTTTAGTTACAGCTGCTGTATGAACAGGTTTAGTTAAGCACTACACAATTGTGAATTTTTTTACAGAATACATTTGTAACATGGATGCTGTGTGATGCAAGGACCATACCTCAGCTGGACTGCCAGAAAGTGAAACTTCTAAACGGCGACTTAAGCAGAAGAATAATTATTTAAAGAAAAGTCTGTAGTTATGCAATTACTTTAGTGTGGTTTGAAGATGCACTCCTTTAGGATTTTACTCACACACTTACACAGTGCTCAACCTGGGATTTGATAAGATGTCAAATTTATAAAGAGTTTGTAAAACATTAAAATAATATGCCTGAGATTGTTATCAGACACCCAAGAATACCATGACATAATGAATTTAAATACTAAAGTTCTCCTTCATGTTTTGGTAAACTGAAATTGTAACTGTGTAAGTTATTTTGATGCATTTCTGTGTATTCTTGTTTCAAAGCTGAAAGGAAAAAAAAATTGTTAAAATGCACTATGTTATGGGGTGCTTTCTCTTAGAAGAGCATTGTTTATAGATTTACAATTTCAAGATCATGCAGTAATTTTGTTCACTTATCATGCCATTAAAAAAAACACTTTCCAACACATGTTGAGGTAAAACCTTCCAAAACTCGCGTCATTTACGGACAACACGACTGTCTCGAAGGCAGCATTTAACCGACCCTGGTCACCATCTAAGCAGAGCCAGTCTTTCACACTGTCAATCCTTTGTTGTAAAATTATCAACTAAAGTGCAGTAGGAAGTAAGCAACAGTCTTCTTCTGATTTCCAGTCAGAATCTAGCAATGAAAGACGTACAGTATTGAAGAGTTTGCATGAAATACGCATTTCTTTAAAAAGCAAGCCATAATCTTTTAAAGGACATATAATAGGATAGTACTGAATGAATGCCACAAGATCACCCATTTTGTTGTCATTTTCTTAAAAACCCAGTAGTAGGATTTTATTATAAAGTCAGATCTTAAAAATGAGCAGAGAAAAAAGTAAATACAATAATGAAAAAACACAAATCAACCATCAAATATCAATCAAGTCTGGACACTAACATGCTGGAATCCCTTACAATTTTATATGCTGAGGTCTCCTGCACATGGACATATTTTCAGTCTCTACTCCATGTACTGTATTAGGACTCCAAAACAGTTTATACTATAGCTAATTACAGAAAACTAGGAAATCTTCAAAAAAAATAGACATTTAAAATTAAGCATGGTTTCTTCAGGTTTTCATCTTTCTGTCTTAATGTGAATTTTACATATCATGGTTATTTGGGATTCTTTTTCTTGAAAAACTTCCAATATTTTGTGACTTACACCTCAGACCGTAAGTGTAATTCTTCTTTCTTCCATACGTAATTGTGTAAAAAAAACTTAAATTGCAGAAGGTATCCTTAAATCTTGGGTTGGCAACTAGACTGTCTCTGTGCGACAGTTAGATTTCATTAGCATTTTATATCATCACTTTAAACAATTAAATGACTCAACATGCTTGCATGCTTATAAAATATTAAAAGTGCATGTAAATATCAGTGCAGTATACTACACATTTTCAGATTCACCATAATATTTGTCTTGCTAGCATAGGTAAACCTCAAGTGAGGTTATTCAAAAATGTAGCTTGTGGGCATCCAGCATATCACATATGTACATGCTTGATCCTGCTTTTTATTTAAGCAAATGCACTTGTAGGGTTTACATGGTAAAATAAAATGACCTTACTAATATGTAAATGTAGGTTATAAAGACAAGTAAATGAGCAAAAGTTGAAATAAAGATGAATGATGAATGCCACAGACTTTTAATTATATATTTTAATTTTATATTTAAATAATCTGTACAACCAATAGTTGCCTTTGACCTGCCAAAAAAAAAAAAAAAATTAGCACTAGATTACTTAAAATCGATCCCAGTGGTAGAATTTAACACCTTATATCACCACTGATTCTGTGAAAAGTTGGGCACCACTTGCTCCAAGGAGTCTATATTCAGAATAATTAGTGGGTAAAACAAAGCATGTAAAAAAGATACCTGAATATTTAACTTAAAATGCTGATGTCAAGTACTTTAGTCAAAATTTGGCCTGCCAAGATCAGCAGTGTAACCGATGACCAAAAGAGAGAGAAAAGCCTCAATAGTCTAATTTCTAAACAAAGCTTTACATGGGTAGTATAAACTCTAGACAGACATGTCATTCAAAATTGCATGTGTAGAATATTTTCCCAAAAATGATCTCCATCTCTTTTTCTTTACAACTTTAGAACAATGGTGTCAAGAACAGTGCATTTGGCTTAGCAACTGTATCCATCCTATTTACCGAGATTGTCTTCAATAGTATCAAGTCAAATTCTGAAGGTCCCTAAAAGTCCAACTCTCCACATACTTAGTAATTTATTCTATGCGTCTGTGTATTATGTGTGATGAAAAAATTAACATTTGTGTGAAATCTGCCCTTAAGTTTCCAACTGTATATCTTTGTTCTTGTTGAATTTAATTTAAAGTAACAACTGGCCACTGTATTAATCCTTAATATTTTAAATCATTTGTATCATGTCACCTATTAAACATCATTTGCTCAGCTCCTTCAATCTTCCCTCCTAGCTCACATCTCTTAATCCTGGATTCTACTACCAATTGACTCTGGCACTGGTACATGTTTTATATAATATGCAGATCAAAGTTGTACAAGTATTCCAGAGGAGACCTCAGTAGTGCATTATATATCTTAAACATGATCTCCTTTGACTCGTACTCTACTGTAATATGCAACATAAAATACTAATACTATCAGCCTTCTGCATCACTTCTGTACACTGTCTTGATGTAGATACTAATGAGTCCACTAGGACTCCAAGGTCCTTCTCCTAAAGGTATACTGTTTGTTCAAGCTTTATATCAATGTGAAGCTCGATTGGTACTCTCCAGCGAATACCACAGATGAGAGCAGTTTCACACTTGAGGACTCGTGACAGACATGAAAGACTCTGAAGACTCAGTGGTGAACATTATGCTGCCTACAACAGCATCCAGCACGACTGGTTTGGCGGTGGGTTTGTAATGGTCTGAGGAAGCATATCCTTGGAGTGTTGTACAGATATGGTACTGTTACCTTGGACATGAATGGCTGCTGTTAGGCACCAGGCTGAAATCCTCAGAACTTACACTGGTGTAGGTGGCCCTGGGTTCCTCCTGGGGCAGAACAACTCCTGGCCTCATATCGCCAGAGTGTGTTAGGTACTTCCTTGCTGACAAAGGCATTGAAGACAGGCTCCCCCAACCTGAATCTAATTGAGAACCTCTGAGATATTATGGATCTGTCCAGAAACTCACTGATGGCCTGATGCTGGTCAGGGAGGTGATCCCCTAGGACAGGGGTAGGCAACGTCGGTCCTGGTGAGCCGCAGTGGCTACAGGTTTTCATTCCAACCCAATTGCTTAATTAGAAACCAATCCTGGCCAATCTCAGACCTTATTTAATTTTATGGCTTGTTAGTCTGTGCAATGTAAGGCTTTTATATCGTAGATTTTTTTCCTTTCCAAGGATATCATCCAAATGATTTGAAGCCTAAAACAGATCATTTTCAGTCTGTCACATTTTTCTATTAAGTGTTTTATTAAATCAAACCGTGCATGATGAACACACACAGATGTAATTGGAAAAAAGCTAGCTGGAGAACTGCTGGCTGCTTTGTCTTTTACATCTTATTGCTAATAAGGAGCAATTAAAACACTGAATGCAGCAGTTTAAGATTGAAATAAGCAATTAAGGTTGGAGAACCTTAACAAGCGAGACCACAAAAATGAAGCATTAAAATGTCACTTAAGCAATATGTGCTTCATCAGCAATAATTGAGTTCTCGTTAAGGAACTGGGTTGGAACAAAAACCTGCACATACTGCGGCTCACCAGGACCGACGTTGCCTACCCCTGCCCTAGGACACCATCCGCCATCTCATATGGCGTATGCCCAAACACTGTTGGAAGTGCATACAGGCACACGGGAACACTCACACTGAGTCACCTTATCAGTTGCTGTGATTAATTTCATGCAAGTTGGAGCAGCCTGTGATTTCAATTTTTGACTTTGATATTCAGTGTGATGTTGAATTTAGTCCTCAGTGGATTAGCAATTTTGTTTTTTATTGACCATTGTTTCATCGTTTTGTTCTCACCAAGTTACCCAGTTGTACGCAGAAAAGATTTTCCACTTGAATATTTTATTCATGGGGATCCAGTGTGTGATTTAAGTGTAACCTTAATTTTTTTTGAGCAGTGTAGCAACAGCCCCACCACTGATGGCTGAGGGGGCACCACTGTTAATATCACCTAATTAAAATAAAGTTCCCATCACCATTAACCTTTAGCTCCTATAGAACCAATTTTGTGTCACCTACGCCCCGACATTACTTCTGACTTGTTTTAGTTTGATGACCAAACCTTAATCAAGTCTTACTTGCAAGACACACAGCTTGAAATTGTACAATTTTAGAACAAAACTTACACATGCATTATTTTTTATTTGCTGTGATCAGACTGTTGAAATTATAAAGAAATGAGTTTCTAACTTGAAATGTTTCCATGGCTGTGCATTTGATACAACAGTTTTATGAAGGATGTGCATAGAACATTATATAATATCTCCATAACCAAAAAAAATATACATGTTGCAAGATTACAAATAATACAAGTATTTACTCTTTCATACTCATCCATTTTCTAAACCCACTAGATCCAAATACAGATTCACATGTGATTAGACCCTTTCTTGGCAACACAGTGTAGGAATCAATTCATTGGTGAGGCTTCATTCCACTGGGCTTTTGTTTGGTATTGTATGTAGTGTGTTAAGTTTTATCAAGCTGTTGGGAACTGTAAAGCAGCCTGCAACTTTCTAGTTTGTTTGAATTTGTAGTGAAAGTACCACTTAATTTTAGAAATTGTATAAATCTTTTAGACGGCAATTATCAACCTTAACATCATATTAGCTGTTGTATATGAAAAAAAAAGCTAGTAGAAAGGAATCAGTTAGAATGCTAACTGTCTTTCACACACAGTCCACAGGCATTTCCTTACTTTAAAACACAACGTAATAAATACTGCACTAATGCAAATACTAATTTAACATACATCATACTAAAGAAGCAATCCACCCAAAAATATTTTTATATGTTACTTACCCCATTCCTTTTTTGCTTAAATATTGTTAAATATATACTACCAGAAAAATCAGTGCACACCAATAACAGGAAACACATTTTCATACTACTGAGCTTTTAAACTGATAAGACTTTTGACCAATGGATGAGGGTGAGCCGTGGATCTTCACATAACACATAATGAATAATCTCCAGCTTCTACAAAACCCTGTTATGGATAAGTGGGTTTAGAAAATGGATGAATGAATAGATGAACACAAATTGCCATTAATATAATCATAAAAAATTGTACAGCTTCTCTGGACCTGAAAAAATGACCCATACTTTTTTTCAAAACAACACCAAGAATACAAGAAAATCGATAGTTAATTCTAAATAACAGTAATCAAAATACCTAAAAACGATATGTTTCATTAGTTACTGTATACTTGCTTATTATGGTCATTTGTTGGTATAGTCCACAACTTATGCAACATTAGATTTAAAAAGAACAAACATTAATGTTAAACAATAGAACACCACAAATTCAATTAAAAGTATAGGGTGAGGAGGACAACAGTCGGTTGTAGGTTGGTGACCCAGGTTTTGGAGATCATGGAGAACGGCACATAGGAAAGGGGGCTTTTCCACATCCATAATGCAGGGACCATCAATATAACAGATGAGATTTGAAAGAAACAGGAAAATAAAGAAAGTGGAAGTGGATGAAAATTCAATAACATGCTAACTTGCTTCCTTTACACTCTCTCATTCTGCTGCTTATAATGTTCTATAGCATCAAAGAAAAATTAAATGCTCTTTCAAAATTGTGCTGTTCATCCTAATAAACATGAAGATTGTCAAAGACACAGAAAACATTTCACATACATGTTTCATACAAAACTTTCACACTTCTTTAAATTATCCTTCTTTCAAATTTTGTACGTGACACATTCTCTGAGATTAGCTGTAATAATGACTGCAAATGTGATCAGGAACTAGCACAAATGGCACGTGTTCAAAAATCATTCCAGACTAAGTCTTTTATAAAAAGAAAAGAAACTTGGTACAACAGAAAAGGGTACTAAATGACTTTTAGTATATCCAAATTTTCATAAAGCAGCCATTTGTAATTCAGGCAAACCTGTAATGTATATCTATGGATATTATATAAATACATACAAATGCCTAAATAACAAACATTCTCAAACCAATTTAAAGCAATTCTGGGTCATTGGGACCAAAGCCCATCCTACCAGCAATGGATGCAAGGCTTGAAACAGTCTAAACCAGTGCAGGTTTACTGCAGGGACCACTTGCACTCCTGAAAACTCATATAGGACCAATTTAAATTGACCAATTCACCTAACCTAAATGTCTTTGGGAATGTGTGAAGAAAACCAGAATTATTAGATAAACTCTCGCATAGAAAGATGTGTGAGCATTGGACTCAACACAGGAAATGGGATTTGTGAGGCAAGAGGGGAATTCATCGGACCACCACATCACCATATTTATAGACCTTCATCACATAAAGCAGAGTAGAACAGCAGCAGAAATCTAACACCAAATGATTGTAAATGTTTAGCAAATATGTACTGTGTATTTAAGTATGGAATTTATTATGGTGCTGCTGAGGTCCACATGCAAACAGTGCAACTGAAATAATTTTAAAAAGATTAAGCATATAAGGTAGTACAATTCTACTGCAAACTCACAAAAGCCACCAGGACAATTCTGAAAGTTCAAACAATGCCTACAGCACACCTTGAGATATATAAAATAAATTGATACTATTTCACAGTATGTAAGAAAGTCAATTGAACCAACAATCATTTGTCAAGCATTTTCCAAAAAAGCTCATTCACACATATATGCACATCCATTTTCAGAGTGAACAAGTGTCAGACTTCCTGTCAAAATCTTACTCATTACTTGATCAAAAGAGTCTCACTGCTGCAACTTTCCTAGTAGTACCACAGGGGCACTTGCATGCTGTACTCCTTAAATATGCAGATATTAAAATGTCCTGCATAAGAGACTGGGGCTATGCAAAACATTATCAATGTGGGTAACAAAAGTGAACTATGCTTAGCCAGAGGACTTCCAAACATAAACCAGCATAAAGTAAGCATGTTTTTACTGTAAGATATTTGCCAACAACATTGGATAATGAACACAAAAAACAGAGACTAAAGGATTCCCTATCTGTGCATAAGATAGAAACAAAAGAATATGTAAAGCACAGTAAAAGAAAGCTTTCATATATAAAATATACCAAGATATACCATCAGCACTACTTAGAAAAACAGGCCTTCATTTTCACATACTACGTATTTTTTTTTTTTTTTTTTTTTAACATTACATAATCAAGGCAGCATTAAGAGTATAAAAGTAATTTCCTTCCATTATTTTCATTGCAAATGTAACAATAAAAAGGCAAGAGAGGGGAAGAAAAAATGGGTAAATTCTTTCACGAAATGAAAACTCCATAATACTAGACTCTGGAAAACAATGTTCAACAATAAAAAAAACAGTTGTGGTTTACTTTCCTTGCCATTAAAAATACCAAGATGGCTCATTGGGGTTTGGTGCATAGCTATCATTTGAAAATATATAATTTTTTTTCTTGCTCACCACCAGTTAAATGTAAATTTATAAAAAAAATCATAAGTCTTGAACCGAAATCCTTTGTCAGTCCCATGGGGTTGATATGTAACACTGTAGCCTTTGCCTTCAATGTCCATTTTTACGCAGTCAAGCAAGTCAGTAATAGTTGGAGAAGCTTTCCAGGGTCCAAATCGGACCACAGATTCCCTGTCTGCATCCAAGCTGTTGATAGCATCATTGTAGCGAGAGGAATCCTCCTCAGTTCTGAGGACACAGACAATGACGCCAGACTGTCGAGCAGCTACGGCCTCTGCACGAGCGATCCTAATCATGACCTCAATGTTCTCACGGTAGTTGGGTACACGTGCTAGAAACTGTTGTCTCCCCACTACCTCTCCAAATAATTTTGGGGAGTCCTCCAATTGTTTGATCAAAGGTTCAATGTCAAAGAAGACAGCCTCTTTGTAAATTTCCTGAATACATTTAGTAGGAAGGGTCTGACTGCGCAAGAACTCCAAGATGTCCTTGAAATGGGTGCCATCTCGATCGATGAAGTAACGCCCTTCTGTATCCACCCGCAGCTTGGGCTGTCCACTGAACATTTCAGCAAGCTTAGATCCTGGATACTTTCGCAGGGTGTTAAGTGTTGTGCTGTACATCTGGCCACCAACATTCAGATTTACAACAGGGGAGTTCTACAGGAGACATTCATAAAGATAACAGGTTATTAGAAAAAGAGACACTCAAGTGTCTGAAATTCCAAGGCAAACAATCCAGTAAAACTCTAAACCAGTCAAGCCCATTTTCTACTGCAGAAATAAAGCCTTTGAATTCATACCTAATATCATGAGCACTGCTCTTTAGATTGTGTTGTTTTTCCACTATAGCCTTGAAGTTTTTATTTAATGTAAGCCTCCTTTTTGCAAATTGAATGATTAAGCGAAACTAAAGGCAATAGAGGGCTGGTGTTTGTGTTTCATCTCCTAGTATACTGCAACCATAAGACAGAAAAACCTGACAGCAGGTCCATTATAAACATGTTTGAAATCCACTTAAAGCCCTGCAGGGAACCAGAATGAAACTTGCCAGACTTATGATTTCATTGGTCTTGTGTGGAGATCTCCTGTTTAAAGCTGGACAGGTAAATCATGACAGAAAAAAGGGAAGCAGTACAAAATATAAATGGACTGTCCCTGGCTACTTTTTAATAGCCAAAAAAAACAAAAAAACTTCTGTTTGACATCTAAAATAAGAAATGTTACATACAACTGTCATTTTCCAAAAGAAATTTAAATCCATAAATCTTACAGTTTGAAACAGGGGAGAGTGAAAACAGTTATGTACAAAGAATAAGATAACAGTAATACCACAATTCTGAGCAAACAAAATGAAGAAAAATTAACCTCAAACCAGTAACATACTGGAAGGAACGAAAAACGTTCACCTTTTAAATGGCACAACTAGCCCATCATGCCTCTCCTTAGGGCTGGCATAGTGGATTCATGTTTACCACTTCTGTTTCAAAGGTCCAGGAACCTTTAATCTCAATACCAGTCCAGTCATTGTCAATGATAAGTCTGCATAGCTTTCCCATACCTGTGAAGCTTAAAAAGCCTCTCTTATCATTCAACATAGAACAACTTGCCTCTCCAAGGATGACAAGCTACCCAAACAAAAGTTCAAAATGTATTATTCAAATATGGATGAGTTAGATGGTGATTTGAAGAAATAAAAACAAAAAAAAACTCCATAATACCAAATAAAGGTGTCCAGAATACTAGAAGTAAAGAAAACAAACTGTCATTTGAATTTAGAGTATAACACTCTGATGGCGTTTGCACATTCTCCCCATGTTCATGTGGGTTTTACACCCATATCACAAAATGCATGAAAGTTGATTCTAAACTGATCCCAGTATGAAAAGATTATTAAATGTGTTGTTAGAGACATGGTTAATTAGCTTAAGTATCAAAAGTTATCCCTTATTTTTTAACTCGCGTCCTGGGTCCTCACAGGGTGGAGAGCACTTTGAGTAGTTAGAAATGGGCTATATAAATGTAAAGAAATATTATTATTATTACTGGACAGTGATGCCCAGTTGGGGTTGGGGGGGTTGTGGGTCAGTTCATGTAATTGATGGGGGAAACATGTTAATTGTACTTTATATGACAAGTAAATTTCTAATCACCAGGGACCTTGTGTATAAAATCTGCTTAGAAACATGCATAAGCCATTTCATACACAAAGGTCAGGATTTAAAAATCATAAACCTGGAATGAAAAATGGGTCAGGGAAATTTTCAACCATCTAAGTCCTATGCAGGTTTTCTGGTGCTAGCATTTTGGTGACTACAAGTGGCAGGATAATAAAGTGAACAGAAAAATGTAATTTCATTGTGCATTTCAGTGATGCATCAATCACAGGATGTTTATCCATTCATCCAATTTATTAACCTGCTTTATCCTGCGCAGAGCTGTATTACAGTTAATTGATATGTTCTAAGAATACAGCAGTCTTCAATGTTGGTAAAAAAAAAAAAAAAAAAAACCCTAATGCATATGCTTAATGTTAAATACCTTACTGTGTAGTCTATTCATTTTGTCTGTAAAAAAAACTGTGCTGTGTCATAACAGAATAGCTGGCAATGGCATTGTTACCAAGAAGCCAACCATCACAAACAACATGATCTGAAATCTGCTTTTCACAGTATTATTTAACAAAATAAAGGGCTGCCTAGCAACAACAATAATCAGACAAATCTGAGTATCACATATTAGATGTATATTAATTGAATGAATGTGCGGACTATAAAAGCAAATTGACACTGTGATGGTGCCTTTATAACGTGTGAAGTCAATTTCACCAATTACATTGGGAAATAGAGATCAAAAGGCAGTTTGCAGCGATTGCTCAGTCTACTCACTCTGACTGAAGGAAACTAGATGTAGCCGAGTAGCATTTAATTATAGCATCTCATGCAGATATTATAATACGGCTAGAGGATGACTGCTAGATTTCTGACTAGTCTACCACTTCAAACCGATAAGCAGCCGCCGTCACCAAATACCTACAGCTGTTGAAATGAACATTAAATATGGAACACATGATTTCTGCGTGATGGTCTCTGTAACAAAGGCTCCCATTCTGCACATAATTCCAAGAAGACTGCTTTCTGAAGTCTAAATCAGCTTGTAAGCCAGTCATCATAAAAAAGTACACAATCACAGTTAATATTTAATATGTCAGAAAATGTTTACATTTTTTTTCTATGTATTTTAAATGTGGCAAAATAAACACTTATTTTAACAAGTTAGAAAATATATGCATATCGTAACATTCAGGTGCGATCTAGTCAATGGACTTAAAGCTGGAGAGTTTATTATTTATTTGCTGCATCAAAGAGACATCACACATTTTTTTTTTTTTTTTTTAAATATTGTGTCACAGACGTATTTGTCTGACTAATAAAGGTTTGCTCAGACCACCACGCTGTTGTCTGTACAGGCAGCACATGCAGGTAGAAGTTCTACTGCACTTACTGTATAAACACTCACACAGACTAACGAGGATCTCTCCTTTGAAGACAGAAGTAGTTATCGGACATGTATATGCTTTATACAGTATTTTACTCCTTTAACAAGTACCGGTAACTAATCTGTACTTGAAATTGTAGAGTACTTCTCTGATCAGTTTTTGCAATGCTACCACTGCATCATTGTGCACCTAATTCGATGATTATTAACATATTTAAATTAACAGTTACCTTAAAAAAATTGATCAAAAATATCCTTTGAGACTTATTTTAGAAACACAGTTCATCTGTTGTAGGGTGGTAACACTATTCATCTTAGTAATACCTCAAGTTCACTTTTACTGGGGTTTCATTACGTTCGTTCTCCTATAATTTGTAGGAAAGATGTCACAATGTGGCCAGATGGTGATTAGATTGTATGTCAAAAAAAGCTTGACATAGTAACTGATGGGAGGTGACATGGCGTGGCTAAAAAGCATTGTGCACAAAAGCATAGTTTTGAGATTTATAAAGGAACTTGGAATGGCATTGGGACATATGGAAATCCGATTCATTTTGTAAGTACGCAGTTTTTGCCTTTCAAGTGTAAGCAAAATTTTAGTATGAAATCGTAAGCAACGTTTTATACAAGGCCCCTGGTTATACCAAGAAAAATTTATCACTCTGATCAGTATGGTACATAGAACAAAGAGGGCATCATCATCAAAAAAAATCTCACCCATCATGACAACAGCTACACTGGTCTCTGAGTGGGGTTGTCAACAGTGCTTGAATACCAATTACTGAAGAAAGAAAACTATATGGTAAAGTATTACTAATGTGTTTCTTATTTTTCTTAAATGTTTATTTGTACTAGGCACCTGCTTTTAAAGAATGACTGAAGATTGCAAAATAGTTTATACTTTCTGCAACAGTGTCACCAAAAACAATTGGAATTTAACCCTTTAAATTAATTCTTCATGTCTAAAAATGTTTGTGCAGTTTGGTGCAAGTGGTTTTCCTTAATTGTAGCACTTAGCGATCTACAGGGTGGTCCAGATCTAATTATGCAATTATTGCATTGCATTAAAAGTTGCATAGTTAGATCTAGACCACCCTATATAATGATGGCCATTGCATATACTGTACTACACAAACACTATGAAGTATTCTCTCTGTCTATATTACTAAGCATTTAACAGTAACTTGGCACTAAAAATCCTCAAATCTATCAGCACTTTGACCCTGAAATCTAAATGAATACTGAGAAATCAGAAGGCATGTCAAGAGGAAACAAATTGGACTAAATAAAGAATACTTTCAGAGCCCCATGTTGCTTCAAAACTACTAAGCCAAATCTTAATGTATATAGATGAAGAACCAGTTTAACTTTAGTACCTGCCTGTCTGGTTTTACACAAGAGTTTTTCCACTTGTGCTCACCAGTCCTCACTGAAGAGGCTACTTTGGCAATAATTTTACGTATTCACTTCTGAGCTTTTATAATCGCTTCTGTTGTTTTTGCATACAATTGAAGATAAAGTGATTAAAATTTTCCAATACAGAGAAATCTGTTTATATAAAAGTCACAATTACTGAAATAAAAACAAATATATAGATTTTACAGGTTTATAGACACATTCAATAACTTTTGTATTCTAGTCCTAAAGCTGGATACAAGATAATGACGGGTTAACTGGAGATTCTAAATTTTCTAAACGCAACCAGACTTCACTGCTCAGTGCTTACTGACACAAAGATAGGCTCCAAAATCAATTTAACAAAATGTAGATAGAGCATTAAGGTGAGCAGCAACATTCCAAACGGATTTTTAAAAAAAAAAAAGTATATTATATATAGCATAACAACCACCATCACTCCCTAATAGTTTAATAGCATCTGTAAAATGTGAATTAAGACTCTTCCCAAACTGGCTTATGCAAGAAGACAGTAATCAATCCAGCATTTTAAATAATCCATACACAAGCTATCAACAGACACTTACAGAGGAGAATTCTTTCATTAGAAAATAAAACTCAGATGGGATGGGGGGGTGCAATGATAATTTAGGAGAGCATGGTCATTGTCTGCCCAGGGATTTAAACACGCTGCCTTGCAAGCTCCACACAAGAAAAAAAACAAGAATCCATAATAACATATATCATATATCCATGATCTCTTTTTATTTGCATGTACAATATTGCACAATTAGATTTGTGAAGTGTTTTTCCTATTGTATGTTTCTTCATGCATGTTAAATATTTTGATAATGGTTTCACAGAGTTTGATACAAAATATAATAGTAACAGTCACAGATGCATTACCTCTAGTTTACTGGCCCATCCCAACAGCAAGTAGTCATCTCATGTCAACAAACACTTAGCTGGATCTTCTAAATAATCACATGCCTCTCATTTGTAATTCACACGCTAAATCTCTTAAGAAAATACACTCAAATGCAGAAACGCAAGCTCCTCATACAGCAGCGGCATGGCTAAACTAATCAAAGATTGTACAGGCAGAAATGATACAGAAGTCCTAATGTAACAATCTGCACATGGCCAGTAAGACAGGTGGAAATAGTGAATCCTGTCATTTCAAAAATCTTGTAACTCCTTAAGGTGGCAAACACTAACTACTCCTGAATGTATTTTAAACACAGTACTGCACGCCTATCAGATGGCAGCAAAATAACATGCGTCACTTTTAAGCCTGAGCCTTTTCCTGACCATAACTTCCATCTTCAGTTGGTTAAGTATGGAAGACTCCAGTGGCCAGGAGGGTTTTTAATGCTTTTCAAAATCTCCTCATGTCTGTGTTTGCCCCTACCCCTCAGTCAGAGAAAAGGTCTTGCACACTACACTGCTTTGTGTAGTATATTTGGCTATATTGTTCTGTTAAAAAAAAAAACAAAACAAAAAAAAAAACACAAAAATTAGGTTGATATTATCCCGGCATCATACAACGGTTATACAGCATTTAAAGATCAAAAACTGTATGTGTCATTTGCAGTTTAACACAATTCACAATATTGCTTGAGATTTAGTGTATTTTATTAAAGCTATACAGAAAGGTACATTTACTGAAACTAAAAAACTGCACTACAGTTACAATTATTTTACAAAGAAGACCTGCTAGTCTTGTTTTGGGAGTTCAATGAAGGTCTGAAAATTTTAAAGCTTCTGCTTGTGCAACAGTTTTAGAGGAACAGATCATTGAAGCCAACAATTTATTACATTTAATTCACCTAACATTTTTGAAGAGAAAACCAATTACAAAGGTTGCCAAGGTGCAATTTCCAACTGCTATGGTCTGGTACTTTGTATAAAATTTACTTTTATCCAGCTCATATTGGTGTTCCTAACACCTTGTTAACAAATAGTTGAAAGTAACAGCTGACATCCATATTCCTTAGTATTGTTTTTCCTAAAGCTTCAAAGTTGTGTTGCCTCCTAATTTTTTTTCTCTCTTTCCTTAACGATCATATACTACAGTCATGACATCAGTCTTTCAGCTTGGCTTTCAGAGTTCTCTGGGGGGTTCCATTAATGTAATAACCTTAAGTTTGCATTCTCAGTTCTTTTAATTAGAGATACCCATGCACATTAGGTGATTGCATTAGCAAACAAAACTGTAAGCATAAAATGATGTTTCTTTCCCTCTTGCGGCTCTCTGAGCACAGCTTGGTTACACACGCCAGTTTAATTTAGCTTTCTCAAATCTGCCAAATCCAATTTAGTGCCTGTTTTGGGCAGAGCCTATTCTGGCAGCACTGGGTGGAAACTAAGAACCAGTCAACTGCAATAAAACAAAACCAAACCAGGCCCATAATGAATTTTCCACTAACCTAACAATTGCCTCTTTTCGATAGTGGGAGAAAAGCAGGATACATAATGAAACAACTCCTACATTTACAGAGGAAATGTGCAGAACTCACACAGACCGCTTCTTTGAGCTGTATTTAAAAGCAGGACGCTGGATCCATGAAGCACCACCATGTCACGCCAGACCATTGTACTTTTTCTTTACATCATCTAACGGTGTTGTTTCAGCCTTGTGAACTGAACTTTATGACCAGTGTGGTGTGGTGCTGTATCCTCCTCTGGCCTTTGCTGGTCTTGGTTTTCTGATGAAGTGTTAGTATAGCCCAGGGGTGGGCAGTGTCGGTCCTAGAAAGCCACAGTGGCTAAAGGTTTTCATTCCAATCCAACTGCTTAATTAGAAACCAATCCTTGCCAATCTCAGGCCTTACTTAATTTTATGGCTTGTTAGTCTGCATTGTAAGGTTCTTATATAGTAGATTTTTTCCTTTCCATGGATATTATCCAAATGAGTTGAAGCCTAAAACATTTTCAGTCTGTCACATTTTTCTGTTAAGTTTTTTTTTATTAAATCAAACAGTACAGGATGAACAAACACAGATGTAAATGTAAACAAGCTAGATGTGGCTTTGTCATTTACATCTTATTACTAAATAAGGAGCCATTAAAAACACTGAATGTTGCCGTTTAAGATTGAAATAAGCAATTAAGGGTGGGGAATCTTAACAAGCAAGACCACTAAAATGAAGCAGAAAAATGTCACTTACGCTGTAAGTGCTTCATCAGCAATAATTGGCTTCTCATTAAGAAACTGGGTGGGAACAAAAACCTGCAGCCACTGTGGCTCTCCAGGACCAACATTGTCCACCCCTGGTATAGTATGATCAACCTCAATACCCAGCACCATCAAGAAGTGTTATAATATAAACCAGTTTAATAACTTTTGCTATTCTAAGCCATTAGGAGATCAGTGATTGTCTCCTGAAATGACATCACTTTGTAGCCTTGGAATGGCCCCTTGGCTATTTTAATTCCTATTCTCATTGAATACTCGCCACTTAAAACAGGCTGTGTTCTTAAATAAACGTCATAGAGCAAACACACACTAAACACATATATACGTATGTACACAATTATACATACATTATCATCTTAAGCCTTAATCTAGTTGTTAAGACTTGAGTCACGGCATTCGAAATATTTAAATTATGTTTACACAAAGAGTAGCATATTTTCATCAAGAATGCAAAATATGCATTCAGTGAGACAGGCTCGTCCTGCTATGTAAAATGTGTTTACATAGTACGACTTGTCAGATAAAGGATGCTCACTGCCTTTGTGAGAAGTTTCAAGCGAAACTTTCGCCAAAGAAAGCCGCCTAAGTGTAGAACTGCAGATCTTTAGAAAACTCCGGGAAACACCTGACGGCTCTTCTGTTTTCTCGCTCATTTGCTACAGCAAAGACAAACCGCTCACAACACAAGTCGTTTGGCTCAGAGGTACTAATGTACATGTTAATCAGCCGGTGTATTGTATATGTAAAAAAAAAAACAAACAAAAAAAACGAGACATTCAAAAGCATAATTTGTCAAGTAAAGTAACAATGGCACACAGAAAAACACTCGGCAGCTAGTTTGGCCTCCCTGAAACTCGCCGGGCAGATGTTCGTCGGAATAGAAGTAAACTCGACTAACTTATTATCACCCAAACTTCTTACCATCTGTGAATAAGCGGTCAATTGCTTCCCAGGGGCTCTGTGGTCGGGCAGACTCATCGTGCTGCTGTGAAGGGGGCTCAAAGCCGGTAGTCGTGGCACCTCAGCCTTGTCGAGCAGGTGTAAAAGGTACCCGTGTGTCGCCACTCTAATCTGCAAGACACACCCCGCCCGCATAGTTCGTGCTGCCACGCCTGCAGCCCGCCTTTGAAAAGAAGGCGCATGCGCTTTCCCACTACTGTTTCTCAAGTCCGCGTGCACAATGCCAGGAGAGAACTGCCACGAGCTTACAAGGCAGAGCACTTCAGACGCGAAAGGCCACTACATATTTTAGGAGAACTGCTGCAGCTCTTTCCGTTCACTGTATTTACGATAGTGATCATCTATTTTCTCCATAGCAGCTTTTTTGAACATGTGATGTGTATACAGTATTGCGGAACGATTACACGTATATTACGAGTCTAACATTTAGGGTATTCAATTACTTTCTAAAATCTAATCAAATTCTATTTGCCACATACAAATTATACATATAGTACAATATGTAGTATAATGCTTAGTTGCTCAACTTCAATGACCGTGACTTTCAGAATAACAAAGGCACAATAACAATACGAGACATTTAAATAATAAAAAAATCAAAAGATGTGCTATCTAAATAACAATCTCAGAGTTAAATATTGGGAATCCTGCAATTCTAGACACTTCCCTTAATCAACATACATATATACTGTGCTAAAAAGCTCCTCTTTAAGCAGCAGAAAAAAGGCAGTTAGGATGGCTGGTGTCAATTATTTTCTTTGCCCAAGTCCAACATTGACTTATAGAGATAACATGGAAGGTGGGGAGCCCACACACACACTGCTACATTCAGCTGACCACACCACTCTTTGCAGTGCCTTGCAGTCCAGCAGCAAGCTACTTCCAAACCAGGTGGCAATACTTGTCAGATTTCTCTGATGTTGGATGTATACAAGTTCTTTAATATACGGAAGGGTTACCTGAGGTAGTAAAGATGTTGCCATTCCTTCTTCACCAAGGTGTTGATGGGCTTTGACCAGGTGAGGGTCTTCATGATAAGAACACCATCAGCCGACCACACCACTCTTTGCAGTGCCTTGCAGTCCAGCAGCAAGCTACTTCCAAACCAGGTGGCGATACTTGTCAGATTTCTCTGATGTTGGATGTATACAAGTTCTTTAATATATGGAAGGGTTACCTGAGGTAGTAAAGATGTTGCCATTCCTTCTTCACCAAGGTGTTGATGGGCTTTGACCAGGTGAGGGTCTTCATGATAAGAACACCATCAGCCGACCACACCACTCTTTGCAGTGCCTTGCAGTCCAGCAGCAATCTACTTCCAAACCAGGTGGCGATACTTGTATACATCCAACATCAGAGAAATCTGACAAGTTCTTTAATATATGGGTTACCTGAGGTAGTAAAGATGTTGCCATTCCTTCTTCACCAAGGTGTTGATGGGCTTTGACCAGGTCAGGTTCTTCATGATAAGAACACCAAATATCCGTCCACCATTTCCACCCGAGTGCTGTTAATACTTAGGACGATAGTGCCACCACAGTTTACTCCTGTAGTCCATAATCTGATTCTTTGTCTTGTTGACAATTCAGAAGACTCATCTTGACATTAGTGCGATACACTCTCCACTTTATCCAGGTAAGCCTACCATAGCTGTGTCATCAGCAGCCTCAACAATGTTGTGTACAGCTGTCCAGTAATAGGTGTAGAGGGAGTGCAGCAGTGGACTCGGAAAACAGCCCTGTGGAGCACCTGTGTTGATAGCTAGAGATGACATGCAACCTACTACTACTCAAATGACTATAGATCAGTCAGTCAGAAAGTGGAAAAAAAAACTGGAAAATGAAGTCCTCAGACACAGGTTGCTCACAAGGTTAGAGGGGTTTATTGTGTTAAATGCAAAGCTATGGTCTATAAATAGAATGCACACAGTTACTTCTCGGGTTTTCTAGGCCAATATCACATGAAATACCAAGGTAGTGGCATTCTCTGTTGATCAGGTAGAGCGATAAGCATATTGTCATGGATCCAGTTCTTTTGACTGAGAAGAGTACACGATTCTTGACTAGCCTCTCCATGAATCATGTAAAGACATGGACAATGTTCAATTAACTGCCATCAGACAATACATTAGCCAATAACTATATATGACAGATGAAGGAGAATGTGAAAATCCAAAGCAAGAAATGAGCAAATGAAGCCATGAGGCAGTAGTAGAAACCAACTAGACTTTTGTTTTTGAATGTAACCTAAGCACCTACTAGTTACTTTTTATGAAGATGTTAATAGAGGTTTTTCTGACAGGAGTTAATGGTTTGGGTGATCAAGAGAATTTTGGTTTTCCACTTAATTGCCATTTCTACAAATGATTGGGTTTACTGAGTAGTAGTCTTTAACAGCTTTCAGACCAAAGCCTTTGACAAAACAGCAATTCTCACGCTTTGCCCTGAAGAACAACCAATGTGCACTCAAATTTTGTATGCAAGCAATCTCGTAAATTGGGTTCCAGTATAATAAAAAAATCCACACACACAGATCCACCAGGCTGAAATTTGGCCATCACATCTAATGGCAGTAATAATAATAAATTTGCCTTTCATTTAAAAAAAATAAAGTTTTTTTTCCACCTGAGAATTAACTGCATTTCCATAAGATGAAAATGCCATCTCCACAATTCACTGCAAAAGATGATTTGCCTCGTTTTTTTTTAAACAACATCTATTTCACTTCAAGAATCATGCCTTTTGCAAGCTGCATTTTTACAAGGCCATCCGTAAAGTCTACTCCTACTGCCTTACTGGAGTTATCCAGAATGTTAATCTGGCTCTCTTGTGCAAACAATGGTCTACTGTCTTGAAACCTCTGTTGAAGAGGATAGTTTTCTATAAAGGAGTCTGGACTGTAAGTATCACAAACAAGTCTGCAGATTGTTGGCATTTTCAAAAACAATTTTTGACAAATCCAATAATGTTGTTCAGTGCCACAAGAGTACATCTAAAGTGAGGTGAAAGTTACTTGAGTAAGGAAAGAAAAACAGCAAGTGGCTTGGGCTATTTCATGCATCAGGCTATACATTTGTACAATTTGCTCATATTAATCTATCCTTAATTGGTCTTTAATTAAAAAGTTGATCACCAAAAAAATTAATCTCAAATACATGACCACATGGATTAGATATTATCTTATTATTAGATCTTATAGATTAGATTAGATCTATAAACAAATGTTGGGGAGGAGAAAAATGGAATCCACACCTTGAGACTCTAGCAGGAGTCATACAATTGTTTTATGCTTCAATCAGTTTCACAACTAAATAAAATATCTTGCCACAACTGAATTCTCATTTCAAACAATATACTTCAGCTTTCAATGTGTAATGTAAAAGAAAATGTTGACACAGCATTTTTTTTTGTACTGGCTTTCACTACTTAAGTGTTCTCCTCTTAGTTATTCCAGTAACCAGTAAATGCAAATACATCTAGGAGAAAAAGCTGTATTAAGAATACTTTTATACCAGTACCCTCTATACTATGCCAGTAATTTGTCTAGCATAAATCAGAGTCTGCATATTTACTGAAATCTGAACATACGAATGGAAGACTCATGACATATTTGACATTTATATTTCAATCCTTGACCTAGGTGGGGGAAAAATACTAGACTACCACCTTTTCACATGATCTTCTGAACTCTGCTTCTGTAATGATTTATATCAATAGTATTTTCTGCATAGTTGAACTTCAAACAGAAGTTGTATCCTCCCTCCAGCATTGCAGAAGATTTCATGAATGGTTTTGTAAGAAGCATGAGCTGGTAGCAGAAAATCTGCCGCTTAGCACAAAAGGTTAGCAGTTAACCTCCTGCTCAAGAATATCCCTTTTATTAATATGCTCTTCTTATAAACAGCAGATAACTGTATACTAGCTTGACCTAAGTCACCTTAGTTAAAGAAGTCCTCCAAATATTACATTACTGTAGTGTATGTAATTCGTGGACACAAATCTGAAGTAAACACAACACTACTGAAACTTAAAAATGGAAGTGTGCAGTAAATTATAAAAAATACTTGTTCCAATTCACAAATAATTGTTTTAAATTATTAAAAATTAAACACATTCCCATTCTTTTCATGAATTTTATTTTATACAGAATATTCTTAGGGACATCATCTTGGAACTGCTGAATACCTAGGCAGAGAAAGGGAAAAAATATATCCTTTAAAAAGCAAAATTGCAAACAGATAACCTTTTCAAAGTACAGACACTCAATTACAAATTTGAAAAAGTTACTCTAACATACCTGAAATTCTATATTAATGAAAATAAAGTACATGACAATATTTGTATATGTGCCTTATTTGCATCAATATGCAAATGTAGGAAATAAAAACAAAGTTTTCAGAAATGCCAAGACCCTTCTCAGACAAATGCCTCATAGTAATCAACTAATAAGGATACCACAAACTGAAGAGCCAGTAGCCAAAGTCACAGAACATGACTGCGGTCCAGCACACCAGAGATGAAGTATTCCATTCAGATTCGTCATCAAATCATCACCGAAGGGCATGGAACAGAAAGGCTCAAATCGAACTTGGAATGGAATGAGTTGATGTATCACTACTAACAAATATCCAGTCCATTTTCTCACATTGTAAACGTAACTTTGTACTTTTATTAACTTTACCTTGTTATAATAACCATTTTCAAAAGTACTGTATGTGTACACTACATTGCTCTTAAATTGTTATTGTGTCTTAGGAACCTAAGTAGTCCGGGGTCTTCCTAGAATTTGTCAACCATTTTTCTTTCAGCTTAAAACTGTGTTCTATTTCAGAGTGTCAGTCAGATTCTAGTTTGTTGTGAAAATCCTTAGTAATGTTGTATGCTGGAATAAGGTACTATACAAAAATCATCACATTTGTATAGCAAATTACGATACTAAATCTGACACACTAGCAATTATGATTGAATGAGACGTCTGTGAATGTTTCTTCTGATTCAAAACAAGAAACTAACTTTTTAACGCAGTATGCCATGCAGGTGTATTCTAAGACAACACAAACCTATTAAACTGAACATAAACAGAAAACCTAATGTCAAAAATACAAACGAAAAAAAATCTATTTCTTACTAAAATAACAGTTTGAAAAAACAAAAGTGACACAAGTTCATCCAGAATGAATCAACAAAATAATAAACACCGGAATAATGTATATGTACCCTTTATGCAGTGGGAACAGGACCTCCTTGAGGCATGGCAGGTACTTCTGCCTTTGCTCCCTTCTGTTCTGAAATTGGGGTAGTGGGAAGGACCTCTTCCTTTGGCTCAACAATGCTGACATGGTCTGGAAGAGGTTTCTTAGGACCCATCTTGCCACTTGGATCCCAAGGAAGCATGATCTTTACCTTAATACCCAGTACACCTAAAGCAAAATAAAAGATAGAACATGATCAAAAGATTATTATTACTTGTGCAACCTGGAAAGAAATTACTAAACACTGGAATCAATTCATATTAAAATATTAAATAGTACAGTAATCCCTCGCTATATCGCGCTTCGCCTTTCGCGGCTTCACTCTATCGCGGATTTTATATGTAAGCATATTTAAATATATATCGCAGATTTTTTGCTGGTTCGCGGATTTCTGCGGACAATGGGTCTTTTAATTTCTGGTACATGCTTCCTCAGTTTGTTTGCCCAGTTGATTTCATACAAGGGACGCTATTGGCAGATGGCTGAGAAGCTACCCGGCTTACTTTTCTCTCTCTCTTGCGCACTCTCTCTGATCCTGACATAGGGGGATTGAGCAGGGGGGCTGTTCGCACACCTAGACGATACGGACGCTCGTCTAAAAATGCTGAAAGATTATCTTCACGTTGCTATCTTTTGTGCAGCTGCTTCCTGAAATGACATGCAGCAAGGTGCTTCGCATACTTAAAAGCTCGAAGGGCACGTATTGATTCTTGATTGAAAAACAAACTCTGTCTCTCTCTCTCTTCCTGCTCCTGACGGAGGGGGTGTAAGCTGCAGCCTTCAACAGCTTTGTGCCGCGGTGCTTCGCATACTTAAAAGCAAACAGCCCTATTGATTTGTTTGCTTTTTTTCTCTCTCTCTCTGACATCTGCTCCTGACTTGAAGAGGAAGATATGTTTGCATTCTTTTAATTGTGAGACAGAACTGTCATCTCTGTCTTGTCATGGAGCACAGTTTAAACTTTTGAAAAAGAGACAAATGTTTGTTTGCAGTGTTTGAATAACGTTCCTGTCTCTCTACAACCTCCTGTGTTTCTGCGCAAATCTGTGACCCAAGCATGACAATATAAAAATAACCATATAAACATATGGTTTCTACTTCGCGGATTTTCTTATTTCGCGGGTGGCTCTGGAACGCAACCCCCGTGATGGAGGAGGGATTACTGTAGAATGAAATCTATTTCATAAGAACATTAACATTTATATTTAATTACACACTCAACTATCCTGGTCACATTTTTCAGTCCCAACATTATAAGCCACCTAGAACATACAATATACAACAGTCTGCACCTGGCAAGACACTATGTGATAGCCCAAAAAGGAGCAACCATCAAGTATATAGAATTTGTGTGTAAAGCACATTCAATTATAATTTTAGCTCTTAAAATAAAAAAAAATATAAACTTAGCACTGGATAATCAAAACATACAAGTCTTATTTTTAACAGCACTCAGCAAAATCAGATTAATATCCATTAATAAAAAAAATGCAGACACCTGGTCAAGGATCCAAATTCAAACAACCAAGTTTACAATTAAAATATCCTCTTTAATAAAACCCGTGTGCGTCCAGTGTCCGTGTGTGTGTTTTCTGGTGAAGTGTGCATGCGCGGGGCGACGCTTCAAAGGCCGTCTGACGCGTCACACAAGACAGAGGGTGGGACCTATAAAATATCACGTGGCAGATCCAATCGGATTTCGGTAAATGAGGTAAGACCTAAAACATAAAACACGAAAAATCCACTCGGGTACTGAGACGCGGAGACCAGCTTCCCCATTGCTGTGCTGTGTGTTCACTCTGAGGATGTCAGATTTGCGATTAAGAAACTTGGCCCGGTAAAGTGTCAGTCGTTGAAGGGGCTTTCCTAAATATACGAATTTTCATGATATGACAATACGATGACTTTTAAAAGTAAATTTATTTTCGCGCACGTTACATCAGTTGCTGGGGAGAATCTGCTGATTGCCCACCGTTGTGACAGAAAATTAAGCGCATATTATGGACAGCAAAGCCAGTATTACTGTCAGAGAAAATTACAGGCATTTTACGGGAAAAATTTAATATAGACTGTTCCTACTAATGTTTTTGGACTACTGTTCTAGCGCCCGTTATTGTCTAGTGGCTTAATGTCTAGTGTTACTATAAAGTTATGCTTTGTAACAAAAACAATTCCCTTTTTACAAAGAAATATTTGCAAATTACATTGAAAATATTTTTCAAGATAACAAAACATAAATCCCTCCTCAGACAAATGCCTCTATATCATCAACTTACAGGGACACTGTTTTCAAAAGTCTGAGCCAAGAGGCACAGAACATGCCTAGTGAGCACAGAACTCCTGAGACAACAAGCAACCCTTTCGGCCTCGTCATCGTATCATCACAGAAGGGAAGCAACCATATAAGAAAAAAAAAAATAATACCCAACTCAAAATCATTCATGCATTAGATGTCTTCATTTTAAGTACAATTTTGGCAAAGCATATAAAGTACAAACCTTGCCTAAGAAGAACATGGCGCACGGCAGTATCAACATAGTAATTAACTGGGTCACCACTGTGGATCATCAAGCCATCAACAAACTTCATGGACTTGGCTCTCTGACCCCGAAGCTTCCCAGAAACCACCACTTCGCAGCCCTTCGCCCCACTCTCCATGATGAATCGGAGAACACCATAGCAGGCTCTACAGTAAATTAACCAATAAAGTTAGAGATTTGACTGGAGAAAAATAGATCAAGAAATGTAACCAATGCTTATATTTAGAAATAAAGTATCAGTCCCTTAGAAATTATATATATATATATGTATCAGAAATTATATATATATATGTATCTCCAAATTCAGTACATTATCTTCTGCAACATGGTAATTTTTAAAATGGAGTGAGACTAAAATTAATAATTCAACTGCAAATTAATTTTTGTGGTGTTCTTGTACGATATAAATATTAAACATTTCTTTGAAGGCAACAGCTTGCTTTTTCTAGAATTCTCTAGAACAAGATTTAAATGCCTACAATTTAGCTGCGTAATTAATCAGTATTACATGGATGGCATGAAAACCATATTATATGTGACCTGTACAATGGCCATTGGCAATAAATTAGACAAACCAACTCAATATTTCCCTATTATGAAATTCCACAGTGCCTTCATATATCAATGTCTATTTTATGATTTAAAAAGAAGAGGAATAAAATATGAACCATTATAAAAGGATCAGGGACCATTACCTGTAGGGTGAAGTTATGAATTACCTATAAGAACCCTTCTCAGACAAATGCCTCATATGTCATCAATTTACGAGACTTCCATGGACAGGATTCTGAACTAAGAATCACAAAACATGGTTCTAAGCCAGATTGCCTGTGCAGTGGAAACCTCCTTTAGACTCGTCATCACATCATCAACGAAGGGAACACTTTTTCATAAACTCAGATTTCAATTGAAACTGAATGCATTTACACATCCTCTAAAAATATAAAACATTTTTCACTCAAATTTAATTAGACCATATGAAGTCTGTGAGACGATCATTTGACTTACCTACGCACAGCAAGGCCTCCCAGCAGCTTATAGCGAAGGGATTCTGCTTGTGCAATTGCACAAAGTCCTCTGGTGGCAACTTTCTCAGCATATAGCTGTAAAATAAATAAATGAATTAAAATTATATTTGGAGATGAAGATTAATAGCACTGACCAATCAGTTAAAATGAATTCTGAAAGAATTTAACAGAACTATTAGTACCCATCACGAGAACCACCTTTTTTTCCTTTCCAAAAGAAGATTATCAAATTGGGCCTGTCACATATAAAGACAAACACAAGTAAGATTTCTCATCTGGGATAGGATTCAAGCCCTTGTACACTTTTGTAGAGCAAAGCTCAAGATACCTGTCCGTTATTAAACAACCATACAACAACTGATTCAAGAAAAAAGAAAACAAAAACATTTAAGCACATGATACTCTAAATCAAGATTTATATAGACAGATACTTTATTAATCCCCAAGGGGAAATTCACATTTATTGTTAACAGTGAGATTTGAGAAAGCAGACTATCAAAGTAAGGACCCTAGCATTGTATGAATGCTTTTGGAATTTCCAGGAGGGCTATAAACTATTAACTTAAACCTCCCATAATAACGAATAAAGTGTTACAACAACACTGATAAGTTTCTACATCTTCTATGTCAAAATGTAATAGGTACTTGAAGATAATTTTACATTACATTTTTATTAATAAAAAAACTGAGAAATCACATGTACATTAAGTATTCACAGCCTTTGCTCAATACATTGTTGATGTACCTTTGGCAGCAATTACAGCCTTAAGTCTTTTTGAATATGATGCCACAAGCTTGGCACACCTATCCTTGGCCAGTTTCGCCCATTCCTCTTTGCAGCACCTCTCAAGCTCCATCAGGTTGGATGGGAAGCGTTGGTGCACAGCCATTTTAAGATCTCTCCAGAGATGTTCAATCGGATTCAAGTCTGGGCTCTGGCTGGGCCACTCAAGGACATTCACAGAGTTGTCCTGAAGCCACTCCTTTGATATCTTGGCTGTGTGCTTAGGGTCGTTGTCCTACTGAAAGATGAACCGTCGCCCCAGTCTGAGGTCAAGAGCGCTCTGGAGCAGGTTTTCATCCAGGATGTCTCTGTCCATTGCTGCAGTCATCTTTCCCTTTATCCTGCCGCTGAAAAACATCCCCACAGCAGGATGCTGCCACCACCATGCTTCACTATAGGGATGGTATTGGCCTGGTGATGAGCGGTGCCTGGTTTCCTCCAAACGTGACGCCTGGCTTTCACACCAAAGAGTTCAATCTTTGTCTCATCAGACCAGAAAATTTTGTTTCTCATGGTCTGAGAGTCCTTCAGGTGGCTTTTGGCAAACTCCAGGCAGGCTGCCATGTGCCTTTTACTAAGGAGTGGCTTCTGTCTGGCCACTCTACCATACAGGGCTGATTGGTGGATTGCTGCAGAGATGGTTGTCCTTCTGGAAGGTTCTCCTCTCTCCACAGAGGACCTCTGGAGCTCTGACAGAGTGACCATTGGGTTCTTGGTCACCTCCCTGACTAAGGCCCTTCTCCCCCGAACGTTCCGTTTAGATGGCTGGCCAGCTCTAGGAAGAGTCCTGGTGGTTTTGAACTTCTTCCACTTATGGATGATGGAGGCCACTGTGCTCATTAGGACCTTCAAAGCAGCAGAAATTTTTCTGTAACCTTCCCCAGATTTGTGCCTCGAGACAATCCTGTCTCAGAGGTCTACAGACAATTCCTTTGACTTCATGCTTGGTTTGTGCTCTGACATGAACTGTCAACTGTGTGTCCTTACATAGGCAGGTGTGTGCCTTTCCAAATCATGTCCAATCAACTGAAATTACCACAGGTGAACTCCAATTAAGCTGCAGAAACATCTCAAGGATGATCAGGGGAAACAGGATGCACCTGAGCTCAATTTTGAGCTTCATGGCAAAGGCTGTGAATACTTATGTACATGTGCTTTCTCAATTTTTTTATTTTTAATAAATTTGCAAAAATCTCAAGTAAACTTTTTTCACGTTGTCATTGTGGGGTGTTGTGTATAGAATTCTGAGGAAAAAAATGAATTTAATCCATTTTGGAATAAGGCGGTAACATCATAAAATGTGGAAAAAGTGATGTGCTGTGAATACTTTCCGAATGCACTGTAATTTAGGGTGAGATGGTTTGTGAACAAAATCAAGCAAAAACTGTGAAAGCAAACAAATTTATGACTGACAATGGTAACTAATTATATTTTTAGAAAATCTGTTAAGTTTATTGCCAGAACCATGTGCTTTGAGTACTTTATAGTTAATTTACCATAATTTTGTTCAAGTCTCTTTTGCCTGTAACAAAAGATGACCATTACTTTCCACTTGTTATTCAAAATGATGTCCATTTAAACAGCCACACTAAAGCATGAAGGTACTAACTGCTAAAGCATAAAAATCAGGAAACATACATGCTGTGCAATATGTTTCCTTGTCTCATCCAGATCATATTTACTTCACCATGGGGACAGTTAAACACAAGTCTAAGGGTCAGTTCACATATATTAAGAATAAACTTGATATATGTCTAAAGGCAAATTAAACGCTTGCTCTTGGTGCAAATTGTCTAGCACTGAGCCTAAATGAGAGGTTAATACAAGATAAAGTAATTCTGGGGTAATTATTTTTAGTGATGGCATAGTGCGTGTTTTAAACCTAAAAAACAAAACTTAAAACAAAAACATTCATTTGAATCTACTATTTTGTGTCCACCTTAATCTGGATGTAAGTTCATAAATTCAAACTTTTAGGTTATAAGATAAAAATGACACTTACTAAAGCTACTACTTTCCATATGCAGTGTAACATTATCTAAAGATATTTTACAAGTACAGCCCAATGGGCACAATCTCTTAGACAAATCTTTTAAAACTGCTTCACAGGCAGGTTACACTGAATTAGGTCATAATGGAAACATGTAGGTGATGGAGGTGTGGGACTTGTAACTCACAATTCATACAGAACTCCTTAAATACAACATCAAATTGTAAAATACTCTTTTGCTCAATAGTTCCGGCATCTGGAACAAAGAAGCCTCTGACACATTCGCCATTTTTAGGTTAAAAAATACATGCTTTGCAAAGGAGTTAAAAATGTGATTGACCTCAAAAAATGCACTATTTCAAAACATATTTTACGTTGCACTTTAGCTAATGAAAACCTAGCCAATTCAAACAAAAATCAATGTGCCCATTTCAATAGTTCTGAATGATGAAACCTTGGCTTACAACAGTCAAACATACAAATCAATACTATATTTGAATTTAAATAAGCAAAATGACTCAACTCATAAATGCATTTGAAAGAATTTTTTAAATATGTCAACTTGTATCATCACAAAGCCACTAAAAACTGATATAAATGTTAATGTCTGCAATTGCTGCTCTATTTACTAATGTGATTTACATATTTCATACTTACTTCAACACTGCCCTCAGGGAAGCCAAACCTCTTCTGGACTACAGCGGTCAGTTCACGTATGCGGCGGCCTTTCTCACCAAGCACATTTTGGGTTCTTAAGGGAAATAATTTGCGGTCAGACTTAAAATATTAATACATACAGTTTTAGTGTATTAAAAATGTTTAGTTTTTCACATTTAGTTCATATTTAAGAACTTTATGCCAAGTTGTTTCAAATGTCCCATTTTTCTTTTGGAAATTTAAGACACTCCAGGATCTGAATGCATTTTGTACAATCTTGTCAAAATACAAAGATGATAAAAACACACTGTTGACGTAAACCTACTGGGTTGACTAGTAACTTTAAATATTTACCATTCCTACTTGCACCTATACAGATGCTGGTCATCAAATTACAGTATCATGACAAAGTTGATTTATTTCAGTAATTCCATTCAAAAAGTGAAACTTGTATATTAGATTCATTCATTACACACAGACTGATGTATTTCAAATGTTTATTTCTTTTAATGTTGATGATTATAACTGACAACTAATGAAAGTCCCAAATTCAGTATCTCGGAAAATTAGAATATCAATTAAGACCAATGCAAAAAAAGGATTTTTAGAAATGTTGGCCAACTGAAAGGTATGAACATGAAAAGTATGCGCATGTATAGCACTCAATATTTAGTTGGGGCTCCTTTGGCCTGGATTACTGCAGCAATGCAGCGTGGCATAGAGTTGATCAGTCTGTGGCACTGCTCAGGTGTTATGACAGCCCATATTGCTCCGATAGTGGCCTTCAGCTCTTCTGAATTGTTGGGTCTGGCATATTGCATCTTCCTCTTCACAATACCCCATAGATTTTCTATGGGGTCAAGGTCAGGCGAGTTTGCTGGCCAATCAAGAACAGGGATACCATGGTCCTTAAACCAGGCACTGGTAGCTTTGGCACTGTGTGCAGGTGCCAGGAAAATGGAAATCTGCATCTCCATAAAGTTTGTCAGCAGCAGGAAGCATGAAGTGCTCTAAAACGTCCTAGTAGACGGCTGCGTTGACCTTGGACCTCAGAAAACACAATGGACCAACACCAGCAGATGACATGGAACCCCAAACCATCACTGACTGTGGAAACTTTACACTGGACCTCACGTAACGTGGATTCTGTGCCTCTCCTCTCTTCCTCCAGACTCTGGGACCTTGATTTCCAAAGGAAATGCAAAATTTAATTTTATCAGAGAACATAACTCTGGACCACTCAGCAGCAGTCCAGGCAAGACGCTTCTGACGCTGTCTCTTGTTCAAGAGTGGCTTGACACAAGGAATGCGACAGTTGAAACCCATGTCTTGCACACGTCTGTGCGTGGTGGTTCTTGAAGCACTGACTCCAGCTGCAGTCCACTCTTTGTGAATCTCCCCCACATTTTTGAATGGGTTTTGTTTCACAATCCTCTCCAGGGTGCGGTTATCCCTATTGCTTGTACACTTTTTTCTACCACATCTTGTCCTTCCCTTCGCCTCTCTATTAATGTGCTTGGACACAGAGCTCTGTGAACAGCCAGCCTCTTTAGCAATGACCTTTTGTGTCTTGTCCTCCTTGTGCAAGGTGTCAATGGTCGTCTTTTGGACAACTGTCAAGTCAGCAGTCTTCCCCATGATTGTGTAGCCTACAGAACTAGACTGAGAGACCATTTAAAGGCTTTTGCAGGTGTTTTGAGTTAATTAGCTGATTAGAGTGTGGCACCAGGTGTCTTCAATATTTTCCGAGATACTGAATTTGGGACTTTCATTAGTTCATCAGTTATAATCATCAACATTAAAAGAAATACACATTTGAAATACATCAGTCTGTGTGTAATGAATGAATCGAACATACAAGTTTCACCTTTTGAATGGAATTACTGAAATAAATCAACTTTGTCATGATATTCTAATTTTATGACCAGCACCTGCAGTCTTTATGAAAATGATCTGCAGCTCTAAATAATGTCATGTCACAAAAAATGTACTCTTTATTCATCAACCCATTTAAGTAACTTTAAGGTCACTAAGAGATGTAGCCTATAAAAGCAAATCTGAAAACGAAGGAGGCATCTACCATGGACATAGGGCACTTTGAAATGAACTACTGTTAACTCACAACAGACAGATTAAGAGTCACATATTAACGTACTTTGTTACATTACAAATTGATTAGACACTGGTCTACTTTCTACATACGAACAATAACGGTTACTGGTATGCCTCTAATATCACATTTACATCTTAGGTAATAAATGTATATTACAGATCTCACAAAAGTCGCAGTGCACCAAGTTTTGTTTAGTCTTCATTCAAAAAGTGTCACAGTACTGGACAGTGCCCAAATGCATGAATCCCTTTCATAATTGATTCTAGAATCTTGAGGGCATTATTAAATGGTACTCATTATCATACCTTGTAGCAAGAATGATGATCTCGGTTCTGGTTGGTGTGACACGCACTTCCACTCCAGAGTAACCATCTTCAGCCAATTCACGAGTTAAGAACTCATTAAGCTCGGCCTTGAAGATACCATCTGCAACAAACTAAAACATAAAAAAATTATATACAATATGTATGTATGTATGTGTATATTATATATATATACAGTATCTATCTATCTATATATATATACAGTGGTGTGAAAAACTATTTGCCCCCTTCCTGATTTCTTATTCTTTTGCATGTTTGTCACACAAAATGTTTCTGATCATCAAACACATTTAACCATTAGTCAAATATAACACAAGTAAACACAAAATGCAGTTTTTAAATGATGGTTTTTATTATTTAGGGAGAAAAAAAAATCCAAACCTTCATGGCCCTGTGTGAAAAAGTAATTGCCCCCTTGTTAAAAAATAACCTAACTGTGGTGTATCACACCTGAGTTCAATTTCCGTAGCCACCCCCAGGCCTGATTACTGCCACACCTGTTTCAATCAAGAAATCACTTAAAT
This sequence comes from Erpetoichthys calabaricus, assembly GCF_900747795.2. Classification (NCBI taxonomy): domain Eukaryota; kingdom Metazoa; phylum Chordata; class Cladistia; order Polypteriformes; family Polypteridae; genus Erpetoichthys; species Erpetoichthys calabaricus. Next base: position 223,908,366 of record NC_041397.2, on the reverse strand, counting down.
AGGAGCTGCCTGACACAGAGAAGTAGACCAAAAGCACCTCAAAAGCTAGACATCATGCAAAGATCCAAAGAAATTCAGGAACAAATGAGAACAGAAGTAATTGAGATCTATCAGTCTGGTAAAGGTTATAAAGCCATTTCTAAAGCTTTGGGACTCCAGCGAACCACAGTGAGAGCCATTATCCACAAATGGCAAAAACATGGAACAGTGGTGAACCTTCCCAGGAGTGGCCGGCCGACCAAAATTACCCCAAGAGCGCAGAGACGACTCATCCGAGAGGTCACAAAAGACCCCAGGACAACGTCTAAAGAACTGCAGGCCTCACTTGCCTCAATTAAGGTCAGTGTTCACGACTCCACCATAAGAAAGAGACTGGGCAAAAACGGCCTGCATGGCAGATTTCCAAGACGCAAACCACTGTTAAGCAAAAAGAACATTAGGGCTCGTCTCAATTTTGCTAAGAAACATCTCAATGATTGCCAAGACTTTTGGGAAAATACCTTGTGGACTGATGAGACAAAAGTTGAACTTTTTGGAAGGCAAATGTCCCGTTACATCTGGCGTAAAAGGAACACAGCATTTCAGAAAAAGAACATCATACCAACAGTAAAATATGGTGGTGGTAGTGTGATGGTCTGGGGTTGTTTTGCTGCTTCAGGACCTGGAAGGCTTGCTGTGATAGATGGAACCATGAATTCTACTGTCTACCAAAAAATCCTGAAGGAGAATGTCCGGCCATCTGTTCGTCAACTCAAGCTGAAGCGATCTTGGGTGCTGCAACAGGACAATGACCCAAAACACACCAGCAAATCCACCTCTGAATGGCTGAAGAAAAACAAAATGAAGACTTTGGAGTGGCCTAGTCAAAGTCCTGACCTGAATCCAATTGAGATGCTATGGCATGACCTTAAAAAGGCGGTTCATGCTAGAAAACCCTCAAATAAAGCTGAATTACAACAATTTTGCAAAGATGAGTGGGCCAAAATTCCTCCAGAGCGCTGTAAAAGACTCATTGCAAGTTATCGCAAACGCTTGATTGCAGTTATTGCTGCTAAGGGTGGCCCAACCAGTTATTAGGTTCAGGGGGCAATTACTTTTTCACACAGGGCCATGTAGGTTTGGATTTTTTTTTTCTCCCTAAATAATAAAAACCACCATTTACAAACTGCATTTTGTGTTTACTTGTGTTATATTTGACTAATGGTTAAATGTGTTTGATGATCAGAAACATTTTGTGTGACAAACATGCAAAAGAATAAGAAATCAGGAAGGGGGCAAATAGTTTTTCACACCACTGTATATATATATATATATATATATATATATATATACACACAATATATATAAAACTGAGGTTGAAAGTTCCTCAAAGACCTAGGCTAGACAAGTTTTTTTTTTTTGGAGTAAATGGCAAACACTTTGATTTACTTGTTAAATAAAAAAAAAAAAACCTCTACCTGTAGTTACCTTAAATTTGAATGAAAAGTGGACCAGTGTGATAGTGTGCACTTAAGTTTGCAAGTTTAAGAGCTCTGGACAGGGGATGTGTGACAGTACAGTCCAGCTTACTTGTTTTATGTTATAACTGTCTATAACACCCACACAATTCACACATGTCTGAAACTAGTCTTGAACTACACAATCAATAAACTAGCAAACTACGATTTTAATCTCAGTGACATCAGTTTAGGCCAAGCATACTTGTTAAAGGATGAAAGATTACTGCAACTAAAGGTCTCAGTATAGAAATTATTAATAGAACATTGTTTTCGTGCCGAAGACTTGGAACAAAAACGCAAAAACGACGATACAATAACAAACTAACACAGATGCAATTCAAAAACCAATAACGAACGAAAGGATCGAGAAAGTTTGTTAGCGTTTAAAATAATCAAATGTGGGTTCACATCTCAGTCTGCATGAATTTTCAGAAATTAACCAAGTACTCTCATGAACATATGTATCAATTTACTAACAGTAAAATATACACATGTCCCACAACCCTGATCATTTTTATATACTTCACCATAAAGCTACACAAAAGTCACATAGAAACTGTCAAAAGTTACATTTGAGACGCTCAATACTTAAGCACGGAAAGAGTTTTCAGCTTTGTTATTTGTTCGTTATTTAAAACGTTTTGTCGCTGCAAAAACGTATTCATATTAATTGTATTTATAAAACAAACATAACTACTAGGCCAATGCGCCTCTAAAGTGAAAAAATGACCAGTCGTCTCCGTCATTATTAACTCATCTTCACTTTTTTGTCTTGGGGCACGTATAAGGTTAATAACGAGAAACATGCACACACCATTTATAAGAAAATAGCCATAAAATGAGCCAGAGTCGCCGCAATCGACATTAGCCATGTTCAACTCCCGCAGGAAGTCAATCAGCATCAATCCTTACCCACGACAAAACAAACACAGGCTGTGTTACCGCTAAAAAATCCTTTCTACTCCGCAAACTTTTCTGAATTAATATTTTGCTAATTGTCCTCAAATTTAAGCCATTTTTTTAGTCTAAATTCACTCACCTTCCTCTTCTTGGATATTTGTGCCGCCATCTTGCCTAGCGCCGCTGAAAGGAAAGGAAGGTTATTTCCGGCGGAAGTTAATTTAAGTAAAAAACTACTTCCGTTTAAGGCGGGCTGCAATATCAAAGGGGCTATCGGGTATTGTAGTGTTTGTTATTTTCTCACGAATCTGATGCTCTGCACTTGACAACGGTCTGTGACGCAGTTGCCCGTAAAATTGTATTGTAAACTGGTGAGTGCTTTATTAGAAAACACAAGTCTTGAATTAATAAGCCAAAGTCGTTGGAGGAATTATGGTAGTTTATAAGCAATTAAGCGTTTGGGAGAAACCTTGACGACATCGAGAGGTTTATTTGTAACTGAATACTCATACTAGGGCTAAACAATGCAAATATACTGGATGAAACTGAGGTGCCCATCTCAGCTTAAAAAGACAAACTACCTATTGGCATATCTCAGGTGCTGGGTAAGAGCTTTGTATAACGGGCTTGCACTTCTTTGAAATACAGTCAACATCACCATGAATCCCTGCTTTTCAAGAATTATATTTTTCTGTCTGTACCTATTTATGACATTTTTAAGTTTAGTTTTTGTTTTTATCGTGTTTATTATTTTGTCCTTTAACTTACATCGACATTTTGCAATTTCTGGCTGCTATAATGCTACAAGTTAGTGGTGGAATGTCTTATGTGCATTTGTACTGTGAAGATTGGAGAGGGTCAGTAAAAGATTTTGAAGAAAACAGATGTAGTACAAGAAACAATGTTTAAGTCAAAAATTGAAGTTAGAAACATGGTTAACAGAGCCCACTCCGTTAACCAGAAATCAAAGTCAAAAAAGGAAAATAGAGTTAGATTCCAAAAGAAACACAAAGATCATATGTGAATATTGGTAGTTATTATCAAATCTCAGATATTGTGGAATCTGAGTGGGTAACCTTTATACTGGACCACTAGTGAAGTCATCAGTGTGTCATCCCAAAGCCTCATGGGATTGTTTTCAATAGAAATGGGTGATGTGAACACTCCAGAACAGCTGTGCTGCAGCAGATTGATGTTAAAATCTTAAAATTTTAAATAAGTTTCCTATCAAGAAATTAATGACACAAATTGATTCTCTCTGCATGCAAATCTCTAAACAACACACATAACACAATTTACAAACACACAGAGAATTCAGGAAAAAATATAGAAAATGTCAATCATGACACATGCATCGGATCTCACGGCGGGTGATCACATGACTTTGGTGACTCTGTTGTTGTCTGTGTTCCAAATTGAACACATTTGGCTTAGCTTGAGAAGACAAGTTTCTTTGGTAATTTAGCTTTGAGTTTGTTTAGTTTTTTTTTTTTAATAACTCTTATTTGTTTAGTCTACATGCTTGTCTTTTCCTGTTACTTCAGTTGCTGATTCCTTAACTGGAGTGTGTTGATCCTTGCTCTGCCTTTCTAGTCATGATTTGCCCCTAAATTATCTCTGGTAAATACACTCACCTTTTCAGTCAACTTACATGAAATACTTAATTGGTTATGATGTCATTTACCTTTATCAATATTAATTCTCCATTTTACTTTTTCTCAATGCTGAAGATTTGTCTGTAAAACCAACAATGGATAAGAGACCTTTTTTTTGTTCTTTATTTCGCCTTATACAATTTCTTGTATTAGGAATTTGTTAGTTTTCGCATACCCCTTGGAGTCAGAGCGCAGGGTCAGCCATTGTACAGCGCCCCTGGAGCAATTAAAGGTTAAGGGTCTTTCTCAAGGGCCCAGCAGAGTAGGATCTCTTTTGGCAGTGATGGGGATTTGAACCAGCAACCTTCTGGATACCAGCACAGATCCTTAGCCTCAGAGCCACCACTCTGCCCTCGCTTCAGGCAGCATTTTACTGGTTGTCATACTGACCATTCTCATGAGTAATGAATACAGTATATTTTACCGGTATATCTTCCCTGGGGTCTTTTCTGTTGCATTTTTTTCCAACTTGTATATATGTGTTTCTTGTTGTTTATTTATCATGGAGTGTTTCGTGTGGTCACTGCCATTTTGTGTGTTGTTTTGTGAGTACTTCCATATTGTTATTAGCAATGACCCTGTTGCTGACCATATGATTCTTGACACCATATGATGTCACTTCACCTCCCCTATTTAAGATGGTGGAATGCAGCATTTGCATCATAGTGTTGGATCTTTTCTATAAAAGCAGACTTTGTACTAGAGTTAGTTAAGGGAAAGAAACCTAAGGTTTTTGAGTAAGATTTTTCTTTACACCAGTGGCCTCACCAGAGTGGTGTGGGGGCTACAGACAGCTCTGGGTAACACCATTAGAGGGGTTGCCTCCCAAATTAATTTCTGCTGTCAAGTCCATAAGTATTTGGACTATCATACAATTTTCATAATTTTTGCTCTGTACGACACCACAATGGATTTGAAACAAAGCAATCAAGATGTGATTGAAGTATAGACTTTCAGCTTTAATTTAAGGGTTTTATCAAAAATATTGTATGAGGCATTTAGGAATGATGGCCATTTTCTGCATAGCCCCCCATTTCCAGGGGTTCACAAAGTATTTGGACATATGACTGACAAGCTGTTCCATAGCCAGTTGGGAGCAGTTCCCTCATTATTTAATTAACAATTAAGCAGGTAAAATGTTTGGGATTGATTCCAAGTGTGGAATTTGCATTTGGAAGCTGTCACTATGAACTCTCAATAAGAGGTCCAAAGAGCTGTCCATGAAAATAAAAACATTCCATCATTAGGCTGAGAAAACAAAACAAACACTTTAGAGAGAGAGCAGAACCATAAGGAGTGATCAAATCAACTGTTTAGTATATTTTTAAAAAGAAGGAACACACTGATGAACACAACAACATCAGAAGGTCTGGAAAACCACAGAAGAGAACTGTGCTGGATAATTGCAGTATTTAATCCTTGGTGAAGAAGAAACCCTTCACAACATTTAACCAAACCAAGAACAGTGTCTAGGAGGTAAGCCTATCATTGCCAAAGTCTACAATCAAGAGAAGACTTCATGAAAGTAAAGAAGGAGGGTTTACCACTAAGTGGAATCCACTGGTAAACCCCAAGGATATGAAGGACAAATTAGACTTGACCAGAACACATTTTATAAAATCCTATCCAGTTCTGGAACTTTTTTCTTTGGACAAAGGAAACTAAGATCAATATATACCAAAAATGCTGATAAGAGAAGAGTATGGAGAAGAGAAGAAACAGCTCATGATCTGATGAATACCACATCATCAGTGAAGCATAGTAGAGCCAGTGTTATGGATTGATCATGCATGTCTACGAATGGAAGCCACTCATTAGTGTTTATTGATGATATGACTGCTGGCAGAAAAAGCAGGATGAATTCTGAAGTGTATTGGCTATTCTATCTACTGAGATTCAGCCAAATAGTACAAAATTAATATAACAATGCTTCACAGTGCAGAAGACAATGAGCTAAAACATACTGCAAAAGCAAACCAAGTGCTTTTCAGGGCAAAGAAGTGGAATATTCTTCAATGGCCAATTCAATCAACTGACCTCAACCCAACTGTACATGCATTTCACTTGCTGAAGACAAAAATGATGGCAAAAAATCCAATCAACAAGGAGCAACTGAAGACAGCTGCAGGAAAGGCCTGGCAAAGTATCACTAGGGTGGAAACCCAGCACTTGCAGATGGCCATGGCTTTCAGAATTCAGGCAGTCATTGACTGTAAAGGATTTTCAACCACATATTGAAAATGATCATCATATTTGTGATAATGTTAATTTGTACAAATATGTTTTGAGCCCCTGAAAACAAGGAAACCATATATACGAGGGCTGTTTGATACGTTTGGTAAATTTCTATGAGATGGCACCTCAATTCATTTGATGACATCACGGCTAACAAGTGTGACTCTTCAAATTAGGTCCAGCCAACTTTCACCCAGAAGTGACACATTATTTACATTCTACAGATATTTGAAGCAATTGTTTTTCCTAAAAACAGTGTTTAACTTGCTTTTTTATTATACTTGTCAAACAACCCTTGAATTAAAGCTGAAAGTCTATACTTCAATCACATCTGGATTGCTTTGTGTCACATCCATTGTGGTGGTGTACAGGGCCAAAATTATGCAAATTGTGTCACTGTCCAAATACGTATGGACCTGACTGTTGTGATAGAAATACAGACCAGACATCGTGAAAAGGTTTGGGGCAGCCACCCATATAATATCCCTGGCTGCAAAAGACTTTTTGAAAAGAACAGAGCTGTTCACAAAACAGAACTGATTCATTGGTGGTAAGATGGTGGCTTTAAAGGTCAGCATATGAAGTGACGTCATCGAAGCGGCCAGAACTGGAAGTGACGTCTTCTGGACCGGAAGTGACGTCATCTAGGAGTCTGGAACTGGAAGTAACATCATTGAAGGGCCCAGAACTGGAATTGAGGTCTTCAGAGGCGCCGGAACCTGCCACGATTTCTCAGGAAAAGGTCTGGAGGGAACTGAGAAAGACAGTCAGTGCACCCCGCCGCCCCCTGGTTGGATGTGGTATTACCATTACTTAAGCCCTTTAGCTGCCTCCTATTCGCACGTGTGTGACACTGTATAAAATGTTTGTACAGTGTTTTGGGCTGCATTTGCCAGGGGGAAAACGTATGATGAAACGATTGAGTGTCTGAGGGGGAAGGGGGAACCTAACCCCCTGCTATAAAAAAAACGATTGAATGGTATGTGTCATTGGTAGTGGGAATTACCGCACTGTATTAAACAGCATGATGACTGCACATTGCATTGTTTACAGTATGATCAGCTCTTTGTAAAGAAGCTCTATTCATCAAGTGGCCCAGGGGCCTGAGAGGGTCTTGATCTGGCCTTGGTTACCGCACTGATGCCACTGTTTCACACTCTTGTCTCCTCTGGTATTGGAGCATCATTCTTTTTCAGACTACAAATTTGCCTTTTCCCTACAAGTGGTGTCTGTCCTCTCCTGATTATTTATCATTAATCACAACAATAACTCTGAACACCTTCTCCCGCCAAAGTGTTCATAACAACCATTTGTATTAGGCTATAGTCACATTACCAGCCTCGTTGGCCAATTACAATTTTGTGCTTGATGGTTCACGTTTATAAGTGACCTGTATATAATTGTAATGTGAATGCATCTGTCCTCCAAAATGGCACGCATGTACTCATTAATACATTTGCACATGTCATCTACATCACCAACAACAAAAAACGTCATATGTTTGACGACTCATGGTATCAAAACCAACAAAATAAACGTGCTAGTAGCTAAATATATATATATATATGTACACACACTACCGGTTAAACACATCAGTTTTTATGGAAATGTACTCAAGGCATAGAATGAGTAAACAATAGCAAATAAAAAAATAAGTCAAGCAATCATTAAGTGTCCAAAATTTTATTCAAGCCTTTGATTAATCGAAGCAGCCACAGAATGCCAGTCGCTCTGTGCAAGCCAGCACCTCTGCCATATATGTGGCAGTGCAGTGGTAGCACTGCCCACTTGCAATAAGGGGTTCGGGTCCTGGGTGTTCTCTGCCTGGATATGACATGTTCTCCCTGTGTCTGTGCGGGTTTCCTGAGGGTGCTGCAGTTTCTTCCCTCTGTCCAAAGTTTTGCAGGTTAGGTGTTCAACCTGCGATGGACTGGTGACCTGTCCTGGTCTTGCTCCTGACTTGGAACCAGTAATTATTGGGAGAGGCTCCAGGTGCCCTTGGATAAGTAGATGAGGCACTGGATGGACTAGAACAATTTCTTTGTCCAATGGCCAAATATCCACTAAATACTGTCCTTTAACTATTTCAACTATTTCAAGGCAGAATTCATAGATGTTCAAGGTCAAAAATTTTATGTAAATCTCCTCTGATGGGTTACATATAGTGGCATCATTGTGGGTTGGGAGACTTCTGGGGCTTTAGCCTTTGATTTCAGGGGCCCAGCTCCTGATCTTCAACAGTCCATTCCCCTTCTTCCTGTGGTGCATTCTGTCATGCATGGTTGATGGCGTGAAATCTTCAATGGGGACCCCCCTCTCCACCACTCTTCAACCTCAAAGTTTAAGATATATGTGAGACTACTGTCATTATCGGGGGCGCTAAGGCCCTAACAAGTGCTCAAGCTAGCAACACCTCTAGTTTCATACACCTAACACCTTTTAAGATATAGAAAACATTTTTCCTAAAACCTCCACACAAAAATATAAGGCAGTGTAACTATGGTTACATGTTGATTAGTACATGCAAGTAAGAACTGTACTCTGTACATGTGACAATAATGACCCTATACGCTTATATATTATGTATTTTAACAGATTTACCAGTTACAAGAATATTTAAAATAGAACATTTGCTAAGATGTAGCTGTTTCAGTGTTGCAGGGCCATAAGACGCCAAACCTTTCATGGTCCTAGAGTGTGCAATGGATGAAGACATAGTGTAGCAATGATCAGTTTGGTTCATCGTAAAAGTGAGGCTGTCAGTCATCAACAGTTCAATTAATTATTTCACAAATGAAGGATATAAAAAGTTGTCCTGATGAGTTGTGTTCATTATAAAAGAAAGCTTAAAAACTGCCTTTTCAGTGTGTCTCGCTAGAAGATTCCTTCCATATAATATTAGGAGACTGTCTGCCCAGGTATTGCTTTTGGTTTCTACTACTGCATTTCTCCCTGCTTTCCATTTGAGTAAGGTAATGTTTAATTTTAACTCCGCTTTCTAAATCCTCTGCAATCGAATAGATTCCAGTGGCCCCATCTTCAAAGCCCACATAAACCTGATGGTCATCTGATACTGTCATGGCTGATGGATCTTTGCAGAGAAAGCAATGGCCAACAACCTTTCCGTTAGAAACCTCAAGTATACTTAGAATTGGTTTTGAATGAAAATCGCAGCTACAGCTGCAGAACTCAGACCTGCAAATGAACACAACATAGCGGCCATCTACTGTCAAAGTCGCATGTAACACTGGACCTTTGGCTTCCAAAGCACAAAGATTCCCAAATCCTGTATCCAGAATATTAATTGTTGCTCCAATTACAGATATAATGGCATATCTTCCATCTGCTGAAGTCTGGAACATTTCCAGATGACTAAGGCATTGAGAAGGCAGCTGGAACTGTCGGCAGATTGTTTCTTCCGATACCTTCCACGTGTAAAGGTATCCACAAGAGGTGAGGAGTACCACATAATCCGGATAGTCTAATAATGCCTTAAAGGCTGTGACCTCTGACTGACTTGTGCACGAGAACCTCTTGCTGACACACCCCGACCACAAACTCACAGCCAAAAGGTCTCCATCATGCAGACCGAGAACAAAGGTGCTTTCTGGTGTTATCACAGCATTTTTTATAAATGGGTGAATATTACACACAATGTGAGCTGTGGTGAGCTTCCACACAGTGGAGAGATTGCTTTCACAGAGAGTAATTACAACATTACTGTTTGGAGTTATTAGTATCTGTGTCACAGCACAACTGCGAATACGGTTCACGTTTTCCCCACTTTGTGTATTCCACACATATATGTCTCCTGAAAATTCCGAAGTCACCAGATACTCTCCACTATCAGAGAGTGCCAGATTATTCACAAGGTCTTCATGTTCAAAGTTGGCGTCAATTATTCCAGAGACACAGTTCCATTTATAAACCACGTCCGTACCATCTGCTGTGTAGAAGTAGTCTTCTTCAGGTGGCACAAGAACACATTTGATTTTCGTTCCTGTTTTGGATACCAAGGAAGCTCCTACAATCAAGTCCAAGTCCCAACTTTTAAGATACCCATTTGCAGTCACTGCCATTAAGTCTGACTGAGATTTGGCCATCTTTAAGACACAGTTATGCCCAGTGTCAAGAGTTAAAATGCACTGTCCAGTGCTGCTTTTCCAAAGCAATAAGAAAGGACAGCCTTCTAAAGCAGCAATGATTACATCACAGATTTTTCCTAAAACAGCATGGCTGAACTGATGGCTCTTGGGGGCGCGGTACTGGTCTTCTATTACCCACTTTTCAGTGTTCCAAAGTACAATGTGAATCCTCTTACAGAGGAGAAGAACGTTTTCCTCCAAGGAGTGTTCCACCATTACTATCTCATCTAGGTCATTCAGATTGCAGAATTCTTTGCCAAGTTCTGGTTCTTTAATAGCTTCAACATCCCACACACATAAATTGCCAAAATTGTCTACCCAAAAGAGTTCCTTTTTGGAAGCACAGTGAAATAGGGAATGAACTGATCTTCCTGCCAGATCTGAAGAGAAAGTTGCAAGCTGGCAACTTTGACCCTGTGTATCAAAAATTGTGACAGTACTCTTTTGTTGCCCACAAAATACATACTGTGCATCATGCGAAAGAGACAGACAGGTAACTACGTGCTTACAATTTAAGCGGGCACGACGGACTCTTGAGTTTAAATTAAAAACTTCAACAAATGTTGTGTTCTTGAACCATATAAACAAATTGCTGCCATCTGTAAGAAACCCTTGCATCTTCTCTACAACATCCGTTGCCACAGTAATATGAGGTTGGCACGGAATGCCATCAATTAATAAGGGTGAAGAAAGATAGTAGAGTAAAAGTCTGTTGCACACAGTGGAAAGCAGGAGGAACTGCTTGAAGCATCTAGCAGCAAGAATTTTGAAATTAGTAAAGGAAAGGCATTTAAACCCATTAACAAGTCCTTTCTCCCATGCCCACAGGGTGCCATTTTCTTGAATTACAATTGTTAGTTTGCCATTGGCATCTATAACATCAGTCACAGGAGACAAACCCACAGATGGCAGCTTTACACATGTGGAGGGTATTGAAGTGATAGAAGATTGTAAGACTGCTAAGGAAGATATCTTTAGACCTTCATGATAAGCCTGTTTAATGAAATTTGACAGGCTGGGACACATTTCTAAGAAGGTGCATACTCGTGTTTGAATCACAGTTGTTAGTTCTTCAGGAGATGTTTGAAGTAAACACGCAGAGCTTTGAAGAATACCAGAGAGAAGTCGGAGCTCTTTATCAAAGGCAGTCTGAAATGCCTGCTGCAGTTCTGATACCAGAGTGTTCAGCCTTCCTGCTTTTAGCATTGCTTGATGAAAACCCAGGTTCATCAGAATGGACCTACACAGCTCCGTTTGTTTTCCTCCTCTTTTTAAATGATAAAGGAGCTCCTGAATTTTGCGTGCATTTGTGAAACCAGATTTTGGAAGCGCTGAGCCATTGCTAAAGAGCCAGGGTTGAGAGGGCTGCTGTCTGTCAAGGTAAATCTTCATATGATGTGGAATGGTGTTTCCTGGCATAGAAGTCTTTGGAAATCCAAAGATGTTCTGCATGTTCATAAGGGGTTTGGCTCTGCCAAAGGCCCATCTCCCATTAAAATAGTTAGCAATTGTATTGTGCGTCTCCAGGGCCAGACTTTGTTGGGTGAGGTAACGTCTGCAGATGACCAATGGAAAATGTCTATTTGTCCAAAAAAGGACCTGCGACCTCATGATGTACCGTCTTCCTAAAAATCGCTTCAGGTCTAACAACAGTTTTGCTACTACACAGCCTGGTACCCTCAGTTTGCAAGGTGCTTCTTTGGGTGAAAAGAACTGCAAAAGGACTTGGTCATCAAGGGAGAGAATATCAGCAAGTTCAGTTTCTGTGATTCCAGACTTTGGAATGGTCAGATAAATCAGGGCTTTAGTGACCAATACTGGCCCATGTTTCTCCTCAAGGCTGCAAAGGAACTTTTTAATAGACTCATGGACATTCTTTTCTAGAGATTCCTCTGTCACATCTAAACTGGACGGCCACTGAAGCACTTCTTTGCGAAGCATCTCAACATACAGGGGCAGGGTGCACCCCTTCAGTGCATCATTGACATAAACTTGCTGACCGGAAGTAATTTTTCTTTTGGAAACCAATAAGTCTGCTTGCAGCAGTCTACTGCACTCTCTTTTCTCCTTTGGACTTAAGTGAAGGTATTGAGATGAACACGGATAGATAACCTTCAGAGCTTCCAAAATGCCATACTTCTTTGGAGTGGTAGATAGTAACAACTTAGCAAAGGGAGGTAAGGTTTTTGGAAGCCACCACAAACTTTGTGCATTTTCAGCTTCAGAAATCTGGTCCACTCCATCTAAAATTACAATCAGAGGCTGCTGACTGGAAGATTCTTGAACAAGGTTCATCATGACTCCTTGTAGACTGTTTATATCTAGGAAAGTGTCCTTTATGGATTTCTTGTAGCCAAATGCCATTTGTTGGCAAATACTAAGGAGTATCTGAGACAGGGTGCCACAATCTCCACGAATGAATCGAGCGATAACAACTGGGTCACATTCAGGTAACCAAGAGCGGACCTGTGGAATCAAAATACAGATATTAAAGTCTCTGGGGTGTTTTTGCTTTGGCAGTGTTTTCTGCTAAATTCTGCTTAGTTTTCTTGCTAAATGACATTTACAGTAGTGTTTCATTGCCAGCAGGGTTCTCTTTGTTTTGTTTCTGTCACCACTGCTTAGATGGGCTAAAAAAGGAACAAAAGTAAGCTACTGCATAAATAAGCTATGCAAAAATTAAACATTAGCAATTTAATAATATGCCTTGTTTCAACTGCCAAGAGGTTTCATGACCAGCAGACATCTAAAACGTTAAAATACTAATGGGGCACTAATTTGTTGCAAATTCTTCTTAAGTGAACTAGTGACAGAAGGATAAAGGGTATGGCACTTATTACAATTACTTATTATAATTTTCACCCTAAGCCACCAGATTTTCAAGATATGGCCATTGGCAGATCCCAAAGGGCTGTTAAGAGAAAACTGACTTTTTATGTGTTGAACTACGAATTCCAGACCATGATTGCCAATTTGTATAATGACTGTTTCAATTTTACTTGCAAATAATTAATTAAAAATATTTGCCTCTGTACTATCTTACCAGTGAGAAAAGGAACAACATGGACTATTAAAAGGATAATAAAAAGGCTCTATAGCAGCGTTTCCCAACCCTGGGGTCACAACTCCAAGTGGGGTCATCTGATATGCTAATTGGGTCGTAAGAAAATATTTAAAAACCAGTAACGGTGCACTGCACATTATACACTTGACTTGAGCATTCCTAGTTTTCATCCTCTTTCTCTGTACTTTTACCATTCATTTGCTCAGAGGTTTATGTGCTTGCTGCTTCCTGAGCAGATCTTCTTTTCTCCACCCTAAAGGCCTGCTTCTTCTCTTCTTTCGTTGCCATCTTTTCACGTTAAAACTGTTTATGTTGCAATTACTTGGTATGTTTTCTTTAATTTTTCACTTAAGCTGGCACTTAAGTCTTCAATCTGCCTCAAGAATGATTTAAGATATGAAGAGGTAGGAGAAGTGATGGCGAAGGTGGTAGGGAATGAGAACGGCGCCCGTACACATATGGTGCACGGCCGCCCTGCTGGCCAATGCCGAGAGCTGATTCTACAATAAAATAAAATAAAAATAAAAAGAGGAATAACCTTGGAGGTCAATCATCACCCTGAAAGCGGATAGTAGACGTCACGTAGTATACGTGTACCAAATTTCAGGTCAATAGTTCAAATGGTTTGCGAGCTACAGGTGATTTAAAATCCTGGACAGACAAACAGACAGCCATGGTAGCGTATTATATAGAAAGACAGAAAAAAAATGCATTAAACAATTGAATATGAAGTAAATGTTAATATTTCAAACAGCTGTGGTCATGAAAAAGCTCAGATTTCAAAATGGGGTCACAAACCAAAAAAGCTTTGGAACCTCTGCTCTATAGAATTCATAACTGAGCTGTACAATATAATCTGTGTAATATACGCTTAAATATGAGTATATTCTGTTTCTGAGATGCTGTGCCTCACTGAATGGGAGTTTTATGATCTCTCAAGCCACAACACCATAAAAAGCTGCATCTCTAGTGTCATCTCTTAGCCTCTTAACCTTGTTACCTCAGTTACTGAGCGAGACTTCCCCTAATCCTCTTGGGTGGGACCAAAAATGGCTGGGATAAGCCTGTGGCTTGTTGAATTAAAAGAGGCTTTTGCACTTGGGACACTTCTTTGAATATCCCCTGACCGTTCTTTGTGTTGTTTAGTTACTTTTGGGCAGTGCACCATCTCCTGTTCCATTGTGCTCAAGGTTGATTGGCAGCCAAAATCGCAATACTTTCAAGTATCCTAATACGCCCGAAATTGTTTTGGGAAGGAGTGAGAAAATTGTGTAATCCATCATCCCCTGTGTTATCTAGTTATGTATTCTGATATCCTCAAGACAATGAGAGCCAGCAACTGCAGTCATTAAGTGTGGTGTGCTCTCCAACTTGAAGTCATATAATGTGACACTAGCCTTAGGTCAACAGCAAGACAAAACAATTTAAAAGTGAAGCAAAAAAAAATGTCTTCACATTTTGGTTAAAATATGAATAGTGATTTATTACAGTCAAAACACTGCAGAATCTAGAGAAACTGCAAAAGGAATAACGCGATATAATCGTGTAATGCTGCGGTGGGCTGGCGCCCTGCCCAGGGTGTGTTTCCTGGGTTGCACCCTGTGTTGGCTGGGATTGGCTCCAGCAGATCCCCGTGACCCTGTAGTTAGGATATAGCGGGTTGGATAATGGATGGATGGAATCGTGTAGGGTGGCGCAGTGGTAGCGCTGCTGCCTCGCAGTTAGGAAACCCGGGTTCGCTTCCCGGGTCCTCCCTGCGTGGAGTTTGCATGTTCTCCCCGCGTCTGCTTGGGTTTCCTCCAAGTGCTCCGGTTTCCTCCAACAGTTCAAAGACATGCAGGTTAGGTGGATTGGCGATTCTAAATTGGCCGTAGTGTGTGCTTGGTGTGTGGGTGTGTTTGTGTGTGTCCTGCGGTGGGTTGGCACCCTGCCCGGGATTGGTTCCTGCCTTGTGCCCTGTGTTGGCTGGAATTGGCTCCAGCAGACCCCCGTGACCCTGTGTTTGAATTCAGTGGGTTGGAAACTGGATGGATGGTTGGAATCGTGTAATGTAATATACAATCATTGTGAAAACAAAAAGCAGACAAAAATCATTTATGCATTTTCTATTGAATTATAAACTAAAGCTCGCATGCATGTGCCAAATACTTTCCAGTTGCACCCTGCTTGCATTTTTGTTTAATTATTATTTAGGCTAATTTTTACCTGTTCTGGAATGTGCAGTTGCACCAAACTACAGTTTTATTTGATAATTCTCACATAAGCAGTATGAGATATTTGTCGGCGTTTGTTATTTTGCTAAGTTATGACAAAAGTGTTCTGAGATTTTTTGGTAAATAAAACAGAAGTGTCGAGGTAAGATTAATATTCACTAATCGTGCTGCTAGCCGAAAGAAGAAGATGCTGCTGCTAGAGAGTGGTGACGAATTGGGACGTATAAGTCAGAATTTCACTATAACAATAAGGGCCTGTGTCACTCTAAACTCAAACAAAGCTGTAAAATATAACTTAGGTATAGTGAAAACGATGCATGCAAATAAATAGCATGTCATCATTACAAAAAAGGCAATTGCTGGGAAACGTGTGACTCATGAATAGTGATGTTCAAAATGTTTAGACTTTCCTGGCAGTTTGTTTTCAGTTTTTGCAAAAAAAATAAAAATAAAAAATAATTAAAAATTAAGATCTGGTGGTCCCAGAGACTGAAGAGCTTTAGTTGGCACACACTACACATAAAGGCTGACGAAAACAGCATAAAATGGATGCTGGTGAATTGAGTCGATCTTCATTAATTTTGATCCAGAGCTGCGTCTCTCCCAGAGGGTGATAACATGCACCACGCCGTTTAGTGGGAGAAATTTTAAAACAGAGTATGCATTGCATTTATTGTCAAAATGTATTGCAGTAATGAAGATAAACCAGAAGATGACTCTTTCACTCGTATATTGCCACCTTTGTTAATTTGTAAAGCTACAAAATACCTGAAAATACTGAATTTCTATTCAAATCTATGCACAAGTTACCCAATTACACCAAATGTCCAGTGTCTGATGACATAAAATGAAGCCCATTTGTTTTTTCCTACATTCTAAACCGTTTGAAATAGATTATGGGATGTTGAGTGATTAGGGCCTAGCTATTTTGCTATCTGTAACAGAGTGAAAACATCATAAAGGGTTGTGGTCTGTCATTTATCAAAGTACTCCACTATTGCAAAGTTCTCTTACCTGTTTGGCGCAATGTGCTAAAAACACAGTTTTGCCTGAACAAGGACCTCCGCAAACAACAAGTGGATATTTACTGTCCGGCTGTGATAGATAAGCCTTAACTTGTTCTGATTCTTTGCACTGAAGACGGTAAAGCCCAGAATAAATGTTGCACAAGGCTGCATTCTGCAAGGCTTCCTCCATTAGAGTATCAAGCTGCTCTGTGTTTCTGGAGACCGTGGCCTCAATCAGACTCAACATGTCATGGTAGAAATGCTCACAGAGGCCAGAAATAAACTCCTGCTTCATCTCATCTGTGTATCCTTGGCGTAGTTCACAGTTGCTGGTGGACGTGTATACCCTAAGAGATGAAGAGGCCACAACTGAAGGCAGGAACTCATCTCGAAGCTGGAGCAGCATGCGGTATGACCTGGAGTCATTGAAGGCCTCTATTGCAAGGTCTGGCTCAAATTCAGCTTTTTTCATGGTCCAGCGCTCTCTTTGCGAACTCAAAAAGGGTATCTTGTGTATATAGCAGAGACAGCGCTTGATGTCCGTTTGAGAGCGATTTTCAAGTGCAAACCGCAGTTCCTCTTCCAATCCTGTCATATGAAACGAATGACAAAAAGAAACAGTTCGGCTCAAAACTGTACGTGACCCATCTCCAACCTGTATTCAGACAGAATGCTCAAAGTAAAAGTGTACAACCAGTTGCCAGTCAATAGTTAAACAAATTCCATGCATTACTTTATACTGTAATCTGCAATGAGCAGATATTTTAAGGACATTAACTTACTAGAAAGGTGTTAGAAATCAAAATGCAGACTTACATTTAAAAAGTATGCAAGATACTGAAATAACTGGTGCTTAGAAGATGTCAGAGATAACACTTGTGTAAGAAGTCAGTTAATAAACAGACAAAATGCATTACAGGTGGAGTCAAGGACACACAAGAGCAGGCCAGCAGTGAGGGAAAAATGGTAAGCTGACTCAGATGATGCTCACTTCTAAAAGACATGGAAAGTATATCTGAACATTGGAAAAACTGACGAGATCAGGCCATGCCAAGAGCAGCTTGTCGATCCCATCCATCTAGTTCTCCAAAATGACATCAGGTTAAGTCCAGCTCTCCACCACATTACTTGTATTCCATGTATCTGTCGTTCTTTCTATGTTGTGAAAAAATAGAACATTCTAACATTTGTGTGGAATTTATCCTTAACAAATTTCCAACTCTGTCCCCGCATTCTTGTTGAACTCATTTTAAAATAACAGCCTGAAACCACTGTACCAATTTCTTTTATCATTTTAAATACTTCAATCATGTAGAAGGTTCAACTCTTTTAATATTTCCTCATAACTCAAGCCCTACAGTCCTGGAATCAGCCTAGTCACTCTTCTCTGGACCTTTTCTAGTATTGCTGTGTTGCTTTTTGTAGCCTGGAGACCAAAACTGCACACAGTACTCGAGGTGCGGCCTTACTAGTGTGCTAAATAGTTTGATCATAACCTCCTTGGACTTGTACTCTATACATCGTGCTGTAAAACCAAACTTTCTGTTGGCCTTCTTAATGACTTCTGTACACTGTCTAGATGTAGATAATAACAAATCCACGCTTACTCCTAGGTCCCTCTGATAAAATGTACTTTAAGATCTCCCATTGAGCATTCAAATCTACCATTTTTACTTCCTACATGAATGTAAAACTTTACATTTACTTCCATATAATTTCATCAGCCTCAAATCTGCCCTAGCCTGTATGCTGTTCAAATCCATCTTTAATGATTTGTCAGATCCTAGATTACCATTCCTCCTAGTTTGGTATCATGTGCATCTCTTCTTTATACTCCCATTCACGATATTTATATACTAAGACGCATTGAATTCTGAGTAATCACTGTAGACCTCAGTGTTGATATTTTGTAGTGCACCATGTAAAGCGGATGTCTCTGTTATACGTCATTTGTTCTGGGATTTGTAAAAGAAGTGTTAATATTTGTCTTTTGGAATGACAGACAGACACTTAGCCTTTTATTAATGGGGATATTAAAACTGGCAACTGCCCTAGCACTGGCCCCCGAGGGACACCACTTTAAAAATCACCTAATTTTGATAAGGTTTTTCCAAACAAAACCCTTTGCTTAGCCAATTCTGTACCCATCTACACACAGCGCGCTAATTTCCCACTTCTTTTAACTTGATACCTAGTCTCTCTTGGGGGACCTTATCAAAGGCCTTCTGAAAATCAAGATAAATATAATTGTACGCACCACTCATTCTCGTTCTTATGCTTTTGTTGCTTCATCCTAAAAATTCCAACATGGCCTACCCAGTCTAAACCCACGCTAACTGTTCGTTAACACTTCTGTTATTGCCATGTGATGTTTGGTCTTTTCCTTATTAATTCCCTGTTTCTATAGAAACAATGTAGGCACGTGCAGATGAAATTATTTGACCCACAGAGTCAGACATTGCACGGGTTTAACTTTTGTACCGAGACTGAAATTTCCTTTTTTGTTTTAGTTTGGTTTTGAATTAGTCAAATAACAATTACTGGCATCATCTTTTGTAAATAAGGTTAATGTTCATTTTAGGCGCTTAATGTCTGCACACTCTGGCTCTCTAGGCTTGCACGTCATTGGAGTCTGCACACTACGTAACGCTATTATTGCAGTAAATGAATTACCAAACCAACTTAGTACCTAATTTGAAAAGAATTAAAGCCTGATGTATGAAGGGATCTAAAAGCAATACAGTAAGACTACTAAAAGCAAAGAGAAAACAATTAAAACAAATCTAAACATATCCTGAAATGATACTGAACCTGCTCAATCAGAAACTGAGAGGACCAAGCTTTGAATAAGGTGCCAGTCCACAGCAGGTCTACTCAGGGTACACCCACACTCACGTATTGGAAGAAAGTTTAGAGGGCCCTGTAAAATGAACAGAACATTGTAATGTGTAATGTGGGAGAACACTGATAGGCATAAAATGAGTGAATTCCACAGAGACCATGTATGGGCCGCAATTTAAAAACAGCTTTCTGAACCAGAGGTTGAGCAGCAATAACCAGTTTAGAACTGTGCTGCCTGGCACTCTGAATGTACACACTAATTTCAACTTTTTTCATAAACCTAAAAACTTAAATACCTCAGGAAAACCAAACAAATATTTGTTACTTGTAACAAACTGGAATTTAGTAATTGGCATTTGAGAAAATCAGACTGGTAGCTTTAGTCTAAACTAGAGATTTCCCAGTGGTCTGAAAGCTTTCACTTTTTCTTTGTTTGATGCGTTGAATTTTTAATTTAATTGGATGGTCCGGCCTAGCTTTGTGTCTGCCATATCTGAAATTACTAACAGCACTGACCTTTACTTCACTTTTATAAAAAATATGTATTGCTCTCACATTCATTGTCACAAACATATTCAATTTCTACATTTTTTACTCTTATTTTAATTCAGTTGCTTTTCAGGAATGTTACATTCATGAACTGACAATTAACAAGGTGTCATCATTAAGCAGCCTTTTAAAAAAACATTTAGAAAAATATAGCAAGAAATTGAAGGAACAATGGATTTTTATCTTTACTATTCCATAAAGTCTGCGGTGGGTTGGCACCCTGCCCAGGATTGGTTCCTGCCTTGTGCCCTGTGTTGGCTGGGATTGGCTCCAGCAGACCCCCGTGACCCTGTGTTCGGATTCAGCGGGTTGGAAAATGGATGGATGGATTCCATAAAGTTCTCACAAAGATAAAATATGTACAGGTTTAAATTGTTGACAGAGAGTTTAAATTATGAAAATGACTTGAGTGACAGTTTGCAGCTCAGGACTGTTACCAGGTTCCTGTGACAGAAGAAAGGAAAGAGAATAAAAACTGATTTTTTTTTCAGAATAGATCAACTAGTCAACCAATGGCTTTAGTGAAAAGGAGACGATGAATGTAGAAAGACCAGAATAACAGAGGAGACACTACAAGTGTGGCTACGTTAGGCTACAGTAAAGCATATAAACAATATAGAATAGAGTTTGGTCCATCTGACAATGGTGAGTTACTTAGCCAGTGATGGTAACTCTTTCCTAATTATTTTCCTTGCTGACTAATACATGTATTTAAAAGAGCCTAATGTCCCAGTATGGCTTTTTGCTAGGCGGACGCTGTCACTAAAAGGACTTGTGCATGGTATCCGGTCTAAAAGCATAGTTCTGAGCCAAGTGTGACACTTTGATGTGATCTTTATTTTCAATGCCATTTTAAGGTGTTCATACTTCTTGCTGAATGTATTCTCTATCATAATCTTGACTATTCTTTTTTGATTGCTTATATGATTCTCGTCTTGTTTTTGATTTGCTTGAAGACCTCTGGAATTCAACACCCTGTCATGGCTCCTTCCAGAGTGTTAACTTGAAGGAAGAACTATTCTAATTCCTAGCTACTCAACTCAGTCAATAGATGGTCGCAGTGGATGCAAGTTTATCTTCAAACCAATCCCTGATGCTAATTAGCCTTCTATCTTAATTTAACATGCCGTTATTTGCCAGTTTTAACATTTTTTGTGTCATTCTAGAAATGCACAACAGGGATTTTAACAAATATGACTAAGTAACTGTACTACTCTTTCTTTTAAAACTTTGACTGGTGTATTTCTTTAAAAGATTTTGTTTTTTTAATCAGCTGCTTTGTAGTGGCTGCTCATGTAAAACACCATTTGAAAAAGTAATACTGCTGCTTGTAACTGAAACACTCAGGTAATTACGGTAACTGCCATTCATACTCTCATTTTTTATTTAGAAGGGCAATTCTATATGAAATTTTTATTTTGCTCAAAAACTGGTCAAAATACAGTTTGTATTTTTCATTTTCTTCTTTTTCACTTTTTTATTTTACCATTTCAAAAAAACATGGCAAAATGTCAATATCCGGAATATCTTTGTATATAATACGCTACCGTGGCTGTTCGTTTGTCTGTCCCCGGATTTTAAATCATCTTTGGCTCACAAACCGTTTGACCTATTGACCTGAAATTTGGTACACATATACTACGTGACCTCAGCTATCCACCTTTGGGGTGATGATTGACCTCCAAGGTTATTCCTCTTTTTATTTTTATTTTATTTTATTGTAGAATCAACTCTCAGCAGCGGCCAGCAGGGTGTACGGGCACCGTTCTCATCCCTACCACCTTTGCCGTCATTTCCCCTACCTCTTCATATCTTAAATCATTCTTGAGGCAGATTGAACACGTAAATGCCAGCTTTTAAGTGAAAAATTAAGGAAAACGAACTAAGTAATTGCAACACAACCACTGACTTAATCAGTTTTAACGGCAAAAGATGCCGATGAAAGAATAGAAGAAGCTGGCCGGTAGGGTGGAGAAAAGAAGAGCTGCTCAGGAAGCAGCAAGCGCATCAACCTCTGAGTAAACGAATGCTAAACGTACAGAGAAAGAGGATGGAAACTAGGAATGCTCAAGTCAAGTGGATTCACTGCACGTTATCGTGCAGTGTGCCGTTACTGGTTTAATCATAATTTTTAAAATTCTTCTAAAAGGTATATTTTACAATGTTATTCTATAATGGCACAATAAAGGGCTAATGCATTATACTTCAATTAGGACATGGTCTTAATTATAACAACAACCCACAATTCCTTGTGTTCTCCATAGATGGAGTTGAGTAACGACTGTAGGTAAAATTCATATGCCAGTTGCTCGATATCAATGGGCATAATGAGATACATGTGTCCACTTTTTGTTATGCTGCTAGGTTATGACAAATGGTTTCTGAGATTTGTTCAGATAAAGAAGACAGAGGATTTAAGGTATAAGGCAGTAGGAATTGATACTGTACTCACTAATCAACAGCGCCAGGGAGTAGCGAGGTGTTACATGTTGATTATCCCATGCAAGTAAGGATTTCATTGCACTTTGTACATGTGACAATAAAGACCCTATCAACCTAAAACTGGTGAAGGTCAATGGTACCTGGATGAGCCATGATTTCAGGAGAATGTCAGACAACAACATGGAATTGTGATTTCCCAGTATATCTGTGCAGATTGTATCACTTTTGAGATCAGAGGATTGTAAAATAAATAATTTATTAAACATACGGCACATATGATAAGAAGACACTTGAGTGAACAGCAAGTACTAATGTACTGTATGCATAATCAGAATCAAAATGAGAGTTTTCAGAGTTTGCCTGTATTGTTGTAGACATCCTCAGCTGTAGAGAAGAATCCACATGGGAGCATCTTAGATTCTATGGAGAGGACCAACGGTTTTTTAATTGAAATGTAGCCTTAGTAAAATACACAACCATGGCACTACACAGATGAGAGGCATACAGACAGCACATACTGTATCAGCTCTTACCTAGAACATATCAGTGACAAAGCATTTATGCCAAATATATAAGCAGGAAAAAGTCCATATCTTTACAGTAAAGCACAATGAATTTCAGTAAGGTTACTCAACAAAATCACAATTGTTCAAGGAGATAGACTTACTTACACTAACAAAACATTTTTTTAAAATAAAGGCTAGTTAGCTCTGTTATATTTTCAGGTCAAAGAACTAACTCTACATTTTTTTCTTCCACTCTCCAACAAATTTTTAAAGTAAATCTTTTTCAAATCTCAAACGAATGATTCCCATTTATACGTTATGTAGTGTCAGTACTGAGAAAGTGTGTTCTCTGAGGTATAAAATTGTGCCAGTCTGCTTAGTCTCTTCAAATTTCCCAAACAGAAATTGAAAAGCTGCACTGCACTTTTTGTATACTGAAATAATTAAGAATTACATTTCATGATATGTACTGCATGCTGGCTATGATATTTATTATAAAAACTGATGCTTAGAAAATTATGCAAGTCAAATTTTGACTGTGTAAAAGACGGCTGGGATGCCCAGGATATGGAAGGATGGGGGAAGACAGCTTCTTTAACTCTTTTAGGGCTAATTTTTTTTTCCTTTTAGATAGATGAATATTTAAAAAAAACAACTCAGTTTTCTGAAAAGCTAACAAAGCAAAAGTTTCACAAATGAGTCAACATAAAATACTTATTTATGACAAAATGTTACTTCTTTATGTTCCATGAGCCCTACAGTATGTAAATTTACATACTTATTATATGTCTGTTTGTCTCATCACTCATAAGCTGAAAGGCACTCTCTGGACAAAAAAAAAAAACAGCTATTGATATTTTGTTTTTGAATTCCAGATCGGTTGCATCCAAATCGGAGTTCAATAAGTCAGAGTCTGGTTCAGCAATAATATGCAAAAAACATAAAAATAAATAATTAATGCCCACAGAGTACTTTGCTTTGCTTCACTCTCTCACCCTAATGTCGATGATATTCAAGACGCTGTTTACTGGAGTCGATGCAAATTGCCATCATAAAATTTGAGGCAGTAAACTTTGTGAAAATTAATATTTGTGTCATTCTGAAAACTTTTGGTCACAACTGTACATTGCCATAGCTTTGTCAGCTGCACATTCAGCTGGGGACCGATCAGCTGATGCAGGTACCTGACTTTCATTTTCGATCACCAGATCACTGGCATCAAAATGAGAGTTCGAAAAGTCAAAGCCCGAATCGGCAATAATACACAAAAAATAAATAAATAAATAATACGCAGAGAGTATTTTGCTTTGCGCATTTGCTTCGCTCTCTTGCCTCTCGATGCCATTCTAGACGTTCTTTACTCTGTGCTACTCGTGCACACGCAGGGATTCAACATCAGTTCAACGAGTCTAACAGCTCTCCTAGAAAAGGGGGTCTACCTATAACATAACGGTGAGTTTTATCGACGTTTGCAGCTTATCGCCCGCTGCCCTTGATGAGTCGACATCCGCCCTCAACCCCTGCTGTTGACAAAAGTCGACATCCTCCCTAAAAGAGTTAAGGCACTGCCTCCCCATAGACGCTAGATGGCAGCTCTTTGGGATTATAGCAGTGCCCCGGATTCCTGCTGGGCAATATGGGACTTGGAGTTCGTTATCTCAGCCCTGTTTGGGTGCTGTGGGTACTGCCAGGGGATACTGTGGTTGGACTTATATATGATGAAGTTTTCGCCTAACCCGGTAGTGCTGGCAGCCCACGGGGAGCGGAAGATCTTCCAGGTTGGCCAATATAAAAAGGACCATCTTAAACGCAGTCGGAGAGCCAGAGTCGGGTGGATGGTTGACAAACCTTGTTGGGAGGAGTGGAGAAAGAAGAAAGAGAAAGAGAGAGAGAGAGAAAGAAAAACTGTGTGCTGTATTGTTTATTTACTTGTGGCAGTCATGGTGGAAAGCCTTGTGAAGAGTTTGACAAAAATAAACAAGCTCTTGGTGTTTTCAACTTGCGTTCTCAGTGTCTGTGTGTTGGGTTTAAGGAGCGACAGTGCCCTCTAGTGACCACAACTGGTACACCAGTGATAAGATCGGCACATTGACATTTGATGTGTCATTCATTGCTGGGTTTAGCTGGGATTTAACTTGCACTAGATAGTCAATACCAGTGCTAATACCGACAGCCATTCCCAGAATCAGATTTTGGGGTAGCCTGATTATTAAGAATTTTTATTTTTATTACCAGATGTGAAATATTTTTTTCCATTCTCTTCCATTATTGTTTCCTTTTCAATGCAGGTTGTTACAACAGCATTAAAAATCAACTTCATTTCTTCAAAATCCTTGCGCCATTCAGAGTGATCTCGTTCTTTTGCTTTGATTTCTGTCTGAGAAGGAAAAAAGTAAAAAGTATTTTAATGAGTAGAAAAAAAAAATGAAGGTATAAAGAAATTATGATTGGGCCTTCTTAAAGAGATCACTGTTCACTTTTCAAATACAACATATGGCCAAATTTTTGTGAACACCTAACCATCACGCCTCCATATATGAACTTGGTGGGCATCCTATTCCAAAACCATGGGCTTTATTAATATGGAGTTGCGCCCCCCTAAACCCCCAACTTTGCAGGTATAACAGTCTTCAGTCGTCTGGCAATGGTTTTCACAAGATCTTGGAGTTTATCTGTAAGAATTGGTGCCCATTCAGCCAAAAGAGGTCTTGTGAGTTCAGGTGCAGCTGTTGGACAAGATGATCTGACTTGCAATCAGCATTCAGTTTCCTCACAAAGGTGGTCAATAGGGTTGGAGTCAAGGCTCTGTTTAGGCCATTCATGTTTCTTCACAACATACTTGTGTAGCCATGTATTTCTGGGCCGGGCTTTGTGTATAGGGGCACAGTTATGCTGTAACATAAAAATGTCTTCCCCAAACTGTTCCCAGAAAGTTGGAAGCACACAGTTGTCTGAAATGTCTTTGTATGTTGCAGCATTAACAGTACCGTTCGCTGGAACCAAGGGGCCTAACCCAAACCCTGAGAAATAGGCCAAGACTATCCCTCCTCCACCAAACTTTTCAGCAGGCACTATGCACTCCAGAAAGTGGCACTCTTCTGCCATCTGCCAATCCCAGATTTGTCTGTTAGACTGCCAGAGAGTGAAGAAGGATTCATCACTCCAATGCTCCACAGTCCAATGGCGAGGTGCTTTACACCACTCCAACTGATGCTGGGCATTGATCTTAGACTTGAATGAAGTCACTCGGCCTTGGCAACCCATTTTATGAAGCTCATAATACGGAGTGTTTTGAGGATATTGCTTCCAGTGGCAATCTGGAACTGTGTCATGCGTGATGCAACAGAGGAAAGGTAATTTTTAAATGAAGTGTGCTTCAGCACTTAGCCGCCCCACTCTGTGAGGTTACGTGGTCTACCAATTCATGACTGAGCTGTTGTAGCTCCTAGGTGCTTCCACTTAACAATAATAGCACTTATAGTTGACTGGGACAGATCGAGCAGACAGAAATTTTACACACTGACTTGTGGCAAAGATGACAGCTTATGACAGTGCCATATTTAAAGTCACTGAACTCTTCAGTACCATCCATTGTATCGCCCGTGTTAGTCATTGGAGATTGCATTGCTGTGTGCTTGATATTATGTGTTAACAATGAGACACTTGAACAGAAATATTCAGAGGGGTGTCTGCATACTGATGGCCTTATAATGTACATGTGAAAAGCATTTTAATAGACTGTACAATTTAGACAGCTCAGATGATATACTAAAGTGGGTATAACCTAACATTGGATTAGTTCTTCATTGTAGATTTACATAAGCCAAGGGCACGGTCTCTATATCAAAAATACAGACAAATACTGCTGGAACATAGAAAAATGGCTAATAATGACCAGAGGTGTTTTCCCATTGTACAAACATCTGACAGGATAAATACGAGCATCCATATAGTGATCATTTCATTCATCTATTTTTTAAACTGCCAGCTCTAGCTTGACTAAGTACAAATCAGGATGGGTGTTTGTCTGATTGTCAATGTAATAAAGAATTGGAGAAAAATCACAGAAATGTTGGCGCAGTTCATACCCATTAGCAAATGTACATTTTCAATAATTGCTCATTACGAATACACTGCTATATCTATTGAATAACTAGTAATTGTAATAACTATACATGCTCTGCGTGTCTGTAAAACAAACTAGAACATGAAGAAGAAGAATTCATTTTTCATTTTGAGCCTCGATAAAGCATTATGGAGAAAGACAATCAGCAAGTTTTGAATTTAAGTTTGAAATGGAATTAGAACCTGTTTTGTCAGACAGTGGATAAAATGGATGATATCTGCACTTGCCTCTTCTCCAGTGCGTGCACAGATATGACACTTTGTGCCCTTAGCTCTCGTCCTGGATTAAGCAGGTTCAGAAAATAGATGGTTGGCTATTTCTTTAATTTTTTTTCGATACAAAGAGGTGAAGCGTTTATTATAAAACGTCTATGTGGAATTTTTATATTCTCTTGGTACTTCTGTTTTCCTCCCAACTTCCCAAAAATGTCTAGGCTGCATTGATTGGTGAATAAAAACTGGTTATGTATGGACGTGTATATGAGTGGGCTGGTGCTCTCTTCATGGATGGTTTCTGCCTTATCCCTACTACTGCCAGGGTAGGTCCTGACTCTCCACAGGCCATCAATTTACAGTACTACACTTTTAAGATTATGTGGCAGCTAGTGACACAGGAAATATTGTGGAGGTGGAAAGAAAGAATAATTCAACAGAGCATCATCTGTACTTAGAAGCTAAAGCTCCAGAAATAACCAAGAAATTGTTGCTGGATTTGAGTCTATGAGGGAACCCACATGGAGAGAGCACAATTTTACAGTATAACCCCTTTTTCCCGCCATCTCCTCCAATTTCTTTGGAGGGATCCTGAGATGTTATAATCTCTCCAGCATGTACTAGGTCTGCCCCAAGGTCTCCTCCCAGTTGGACATGCCTGGATCACCTCCCCTGGAAAGTGTTCTGGAGGCATCCTAATCAGATGCCTGAATCACCTCAACTGGTCTCTTCCAACAGACATCTGCATTCCTCACCCTCTCACTAAAGCTGAGCCCAGACAGCCTGCTAATGAAATTAATTTCTAATTCTTGTACCCACTATTGAATTCTTTCAGTCACTACCTAAAGCTTGTGACTATAAGTGAGGGCTTCCTGTTCACC
Organism: Erpetoichthys calabaricus; assembly: GCF_900747795.2. Lineage (NCBI taxonomy): Eukaryota > Metazoa > Chordata > Cladistia > Polypteriformes > Polypteridae > Erpetoichthys > Erpetoichthys calabaricus. Next base: position 223,880,091 of record NC_041397.2, on the reverse strand, counting down.
ACGATTGACCGATACAATATCCGCATACTGTAACTGCAGACGTTACTCCAATCAGCCTGTCAATCTCCTGCTCCCTTCTTCCTTCACTCAAGATCCTGAGATACCTCCAGTAGAGGCAATACCTCAAACCCAACCTGAAGGCGGCACTCCACTCTTTTCTGGCTAGGAACCATGACCTTAGACTAAGGTGCTGATCCTAATCAAGGCCACAAACTGCCCCAGTGTGTATTGAAGCTAACAGCCCGATGAAGTCAGTATGACCACGTCTCCTGCAAAAAACAAAGATAGGATCCTGAGGTCACCCTCCACTTCTTGGCTGCACTTAGAAATCCTGTCCATTAAAAATTACAAACAGAATTGATGACAAAGGTCAGTCCTCATGGAGTTCCACCCACCGGGAATAAATCTTACTGCCAGCAAAGTAAACCAAGGCTTTCACTCAAGTTGTATAGGGGCCAAATAGCTTGCAACAGCAGGCCGGTACCCCACAGTCCCAAACACCCCTCAAAGGACAGCTATAGTATGAGCTCATATGCCATGAATCCTCTCGAATCCTTGTGAGGATAAAAACTAGTCCAGTCTATAGCAACCTGGAAGAAATACCCATTGTTCCTCCTGAATTCGAGGCTCAACCAACAGCTGGATCCTCCATTCAGAACTCTGACATACAGTAGGTCTTCCCAGGGTGGCTGAGGAGTGTGATCTCCCTAAAGTTGGAGTACACACTCCAGTTCCCATCCTTAAAGATGGGGAACACCACTCCAGTTTGCCAATCCAGAGGTACTATTCCCAGAGTCAAGACAGCCCAACAGTATCTAGAGTCTTTAAGAACTCAGAGGGAATATCATCCATCCTCGGCACCTGTCACTGAGGATTTTTTTTAACTACTTCAGTGACCTCAGCTCCAGTGATGGGAGTTTCCTCCCCCAAGTCCCCTGACTCTGTTTCCTCATAGGAAGGTGTGTCAGTGGGATTTAGGAGGTCCTTGAAGTGCCCAGGCTGACTATAACCCCAGGTGAGGTCAGCCACACTCCATTCCTGCTTAAAACCACATTAGTGAAGAATTGCTTCTCCCTCCTGAGTCGCCTAACAGCTTGTAGGATCACTTTGAGGCCGACAGAAAGTCATTTTTTATAGCTTCACATAACTCCTCCCACACCTGAGTTTTTGCACCCACCACTGCCATTGATGCACTCCACTTGGCCTGTCAACTGCCTTTGGGTCCCACAAGTTAATCAAACTTAAAAGGCCTTCTTCAGTCTAATGGATTCCTTTACTGTTGTCACCCACCAGTGGGTTCAGGATTGCCATCATGAAAGTCACCAACGACCTTATGTCCGCAGCTCTGCATAGCTGCCTCAGCAATGGAGTCACAGATATTGGCCCATTCAGGTTCAATGTCCCCAGCCTCCCTTTGGAATGCAAAAAAAATATATCCTGGACCAAGACATCTGCGAAATGTTTCCAGCACACCCTCTCTATATTCTTGAATGGGTCTGCCTGGTCTGTCTGTCATGTTACTCTGTCAGCTAATCCAACTCACAACCAGGCAGTGATAAGTTGATAGCTCAGCCACTCTTCTCACCTGAGTGTCCAGAACATACAGTTTTAAATTTGATGACACAACTATGAAATTGATCATCAGCTTATGGCCTATGGTGCTCTGGTGCCAATTGCACTTATGAACACCCTTATGCTTCAACGCGGCGTTCATTACGAACAAATTATGACTAGCACAGGAGTCCAAAAGCAAAGCACCACTCAGGCTCAGATCAGGTAGATCATTCCTCCCAATCACTAAAAAAACAAATTATTTTATATTTAATAAACCAATATGACAGGTGCAACATGGTAGTGCAGTGCTGCTTTACAGATCCAATATCTTGTGTTTGAACCCTGTACCCAGTGCTGCTGGGATAGACTCGGGGCCCCTTAACTGGATTATGTATGTACATTTGATAACAGTACATTATGTTATGTCAGATCTGATTGGAATAAATAGCACTATATGTCTAACAAACCTGTAACTCTTTGACTGTAATGTAATATGGAAAGCAACCAAAATTAAAGACAATACTGTATTATTATACACAACATAGGGTTCTTCTGCGAGAATCATTTCAGCCTACTTGATAGAGAATACAGAATAGATTGCCTATAAGTAAAAGGGGAAGGGTGTCAGTTTATAAAAGTTCTATACGTTCACCCATTTTCCCTGGTCATAGGCCAAAGTCTGTCATGGCAGTATCGTTTCAACTGGTAATCATCCATCCATCCATTTTCCAACCCGCTGAATCCGAACACAGGGTCACGGGGGTCTGCTGGAGCCAATCCCAACCAACACAGGGCACAAGGCAGGAACCAATCCCGGGCAGGGTGCCAACCCACCGCAGGACACACACAAACACACCCACACACCAAGCACACACTAGGGCCAATTTAGAATCGCCAGTCCACCTAACCTGCATGTCTTTGGACTGTGGGAGGAAACCCACGCAGACACGGGGAGAACATGCAAACTCCACACAGGGAGGACTCAGGAAGCGAACCCAGGTCCCCAGGTCTCCCAACTGCGAGGCAGCAGCGCTACCCACTGCGCCACCGTGCAGCCAACTGGTAATCATTTTTTCTCAAATGTTTTTATTTTTGCTAACTGTCCTTCATGGCCATTTATTTGCTAATTGCTTAGCAATAGAATTACTTTTGTTTTGGCGATCCTAAATTGTCCCTAGTGTGTGCTTGGTGTGTGTGTGTGTGTGCCCTGCCTTGCGCCCGGTGTTGGCTGGGATTGCTCCAGCAGACCCCCGTGACCCTGTAGTTAGGATATAGCGGGTTGGATAATGGATGAATTATTTAATTGCTTTCTATTAAGGTGGCATGTTGGCTCCCTCTCAGTAAGAAGACCAGGGTTCACATCCAACTGTGTGGAGTTTACATGTTCTCCCCAAGTCAGCATGGGATTCCTCTCAAAATCTAAATACAGTACCTGTAGGTTAGATGGATTGGTGATGCTAAATTGGCCTGTGTGGTATGTGAGTGTGTTTGCCCTGTAATTGACAGACACCCTGTCCAGAGATTGCCCCTGCCTTGTGCCCTGTGCTTTCTGGGGTAGGCTCCAGCTCTCACACAACTCCGCTCAGGATGAAGCAGGTTAGTAAATGGATGGATGAATGGATGTTTTCTAACACCATTTTGCTTCCTTTTTGTTCTGATTAAGGATGAGTCCAAGGGTCTGGGCCTCCAAATTATAGAGGTGTGCTGTCATTAGGACATTTACTCTATTATAAAACCAAAAAAAAAAAAATACAAATAAACAAAGAACCTGCTAAACTTTTTTTTCTACAAAGTTTGTGCTGTGGATTTTGAGTACCAACATTTAATTTAAGACATTAAATGAGAAAACAAGCTATGCTGTAAGCGAAGGAGCTCAAACAGAATTTAGAAAGGGTCTGTTTTTGCTGTTTACCACATGCAAAGGATTTGCTTGTATATTCTGCACCTCAATGGCAGGCCTTACCTGACTATAGTAGTGTGGAAGCAGTGTCTTCTTGGGCAGTAGACAGTATGCAGGAGGAACTGCATTCTCATCTCTCTGGTACCATTTTGTCAGAACTCTGGTGTTCAGACTCTCCTGTTGAGCTACTTGAATAATCTCCTCAAACTCAGAGGCTTCAATTCTCGCGGGTAAACAAGGGCTGCCATATTGTTCTCTAATGAGTGCCTAACACCGGGATCCAAAGGAAAAGGGAAAAAAAAGTTAGAAAATGCATGTCTGGTGGAACATTCAGGTATGCTTGGGGACTATATCATCTGTTTTGTAAGTAGGAGCATTTTATGTTGTTGTTAATTTACTCCAAACATTTTGTTTATTAAATATGTTTCTAACAATGAGTCATATTATGAAAAACAGCTGTTCTACCAGGCTTTCCTTAGAAGAGCAATACAATTTATGTTACGTGTATAAAATAAATGAAAAGAAGATTTGAAACTTATGACCTTATATTGCAGCAGAAAGACATGTTTTTTTAGTATAATCTAGCTTCTAGTACTTTTGAGCTTAGTAAGCCCTTAGTAAGTGAACATTTTTTTGGAATTACAGTAAGTGTAAGATTTAGAGAAACAGAAATAATTATGCAGAAAATAATGCGTAGAACACTAATAATAGTTGTCTCAGTAGTTTAGTAATAATATTGAAATGTTATGGAGTACATAGAATGCTCCACAGCCGTAATGTACTACTTGATCACTGAGAGACAAGTTTGGATCGAGGGGCACGCACACTCTACTCCTCCCTGAGCAGCATTCCTGGTGGATCCTCACCAGTTGTGTGCCCTCTCACTCCTGCCATCTCAAAAGACTTTTGGTACTCCGGCTTAAGCATGAATGGGTCATTTGTCCTTTTTTGTATATCATAAAATGAGCATTGAGGAAACATTGAGCAGAATTTTGATTTGATCAACCATTAGTTACCAAGTGGCAAATGTAAAAATCTTGTTCTTTGTCAACATGCTTAAATATTTTAAAATTCTCAGTAATTATTGTGGCCAACATAAACACTTAAAATTGGTGTTATTTTGTTGCACAATTGTTTCTAATCCTTTTGAAATAAAAATTATGCCAATATCATGTTGTGTTCTGGAGTCATTGCGGTTAAAAGGCACAAAGATCCAGTGAAAATGGAAACTTTAGTGATGTTGTCTCAGTTTGTTTTTTTCTAAATATTTATAAATAGAACATCTAGGGTTTTATTAACATATATTGAAAGCTAGACTCAACTGGATATATATAAGAATAAGAATACTGTATAAGATAATATGCATTCTACATAAATAAAGTACAATCTTTCCAATAAGGCAAACAGTTGACCCATGGTTGCCATCTAGTGGATATACGTGGATATGTTATGCTATTAATTCAATATTACTGCAGCTGATAATGGCAACTTTTTTTGCGATGGTTTAAACTCTAAACAGACAGATTGTGGTTTATATCCTGTATATATATACACACACACACACATATATACACTGGCGTAGCTCGAGTTCGTGCCGCTCGGGGTGGTGCTTCAATTTGCTGCCCTCCAATATATCTGAATATGTTAACCTATTTAAATAGAAAATTAAAATGACATATAGAGAAAAATTAAGATAAATTTTGTATAGATTTATTCATATATAGAGAAACAGCAATAATTTTTCACATATAATTATCTATAAGCATAAACTAGACAAGAATATAGTATAGACGCACTGATAAGCCATGTTCTAATTATTAGTTTAATGTAATTACACTGTGAAAACCAGAACCAGTGTAGTGTACAAGTGATAGGTGGGGATGTTTAATGCGCAGAGCAAAAATGCATTCGGATTGATAACGAAATGAAATTATAACTTATAAATTAGTTATCTTCCTAGAAATTATTATCAGTGTAATGTTTGTGTTTATTTTTGTTATTTCCTCACTGATGCATTCACAGAAGGACAGTCTGAAAATTATTTTTGAAGCATTTGTGGATAAAAATCAGAGAATTTGACTTTTTTCATTCATGAGTGATATTTTTCCGAACCCTGCTGCTTACACACGAATTGTACTGAGCTTTTTGGACAATAATGCCACCCTAATATATATAAATAACAGTGATAATAGAATATAATTACAATACAATACATAAATATGCTTGTGGTGGATAAGATAGCTTTTACAGACACCAGTTTCCAACAGAAGTGATGTAAAAATGTTGTCAGCTGAGGTACTATTATTAGCTGTTTTACAGCAAACATTAAAACTCAGAAATTCTCTGTGGCTGGAAGGTGAGCATTCACCTCATGACAATTCATTGTGACTGAAAAACAAGCTGTTGCTATAAAAATCAACATATGAAAAAGCCTTTTCCAATGAATGATCTGTCGCCACAAAAGCTTAAGCTCAAAAATATCCATCCATCCATTATCCAATCCGCTATATCCTAACTACAGGGTCACGGGGGTCTGCTGGAGCCAATCCCAGCCAACACAGGGCACAAGGCAGGAAACAAACCCTGGGCAGGGCGCGCACACACACCAAGCACACACTAGGGACAATTTAGGATCGCCAATGAACTTAACCTGCATGTCTTTGGACTGTGGGAGGAAACCCACACAGACATGGGAAGAACATGCAAACTCCACACAGGGAGGACTCGAACCCGGGTCTCCTTACTGTGAGGCAGCAGCGCTACCCACTGCGCCACTGTGCCGCCCTGCTCAAAATATAATTTTCTTTAAAGGCTGTTCGCTTCTCACGGAAATCACGGAAGAATCCAAAATCTTGGAGCTAAGGTATACATGTTGTTCCACTCAAACTTATAACTGAGAATTTTATGTTGCAAGTCAACAAGGTGGTCCACAGCCGCCATGATGTGCACCTTGGCAACTCATTAACTGAATACTGAGAAAGAAAATATAACACGTAAAATGCCTAAAATTTAAATTAAAAAATGAAAATGTTTCTTGGATAAGAATATATAATGAAACATATCAAAATGATGCTTGACAATCCCACTTTTAAAATATTAAAAACTAATAAACATAATTTATATAATGCAAAAAAAAAACCCCAAATCACAACAAAACCAGCCTCTCTCATGGTAAATTAACCAGTAATTAAGATTGCACAGAATGTTTCTCCATTTTAAGATAGATGATTTTGAAATTCAGCAATGCTTTTTACATGGGAGTTTTTGAGATTTCAATAATTTCTACAGCATGCTTTAGTTAAGATATCTCAATGTAAGTTGAATTGTCCGCACAATTTTCCTTAAAGAATATCTGAACTAAACTTCAATGAAAATGGTCAACTGGGAATCAATGTGCTCTTGCATTTTATAAGAATACACCCAAAAAAGTAAATTCATGTGTGGTATTGAAATTAATTTATTCTTGTTTGAAATGGTTTCTTTCATCGCCACTAATCATTCTGCCTTGATAAAAACTGAACAAGCCAGGCAAGGACCAGGAAATGAAGCTCAAAAATCGTAGTCAAAAACACTCCATTCATGACAAATAGTACTTACACCTACAGAACTCTTTACATTCCAGTTAAGAAGATTAAATAGTTCAGATTTCCTGAGTAAGAGAATAGATTTATAATTATTTAATTAGAGCTGCAATTGTAAAACTCTCATCTAGAAATATTAATATTGGAATATATCCTTCCAAGAATGCCATCAGTATTTGAGATCTTGTCCCATGCCTACTTATTTTCTGCTTTTTGTATAATTAGAGGGCGGCATGGTGGCGCAGTGGGTAGCACTGCTGCCTCGCAGTTGGAAGACCTGGGGACCTGGGTTCGCTTCCCGGGTCCTCCCTGCATGGAGTTTGCATGTTCTCCCCGTGTCTGTGCGGGTTTCCTCCGGGCGCTCTGGTTTGCTCCCACAGTCCAAAGACATGCAGGTTAGGTGGATTGGTGATTCTAAATTGGCCCTAGTGTGTGCTTGGTGTGTGGGTGTGTGTGTCCTGTGGTGGGTTGGCACCCTGCCCGGGATTGGTTCCTGCCTTGTGCCCTGTGTTGGCTGGGATTGGCTCCAGCAGACCCCCGTGACCCTGTGTTCGGATTCAGCGGGTTGGAAACGTTTCAAAAACTTTTCTAAACCAAATAGCCTGACAAACTGTTTAAAACAATGTAACATTCCTTTAAGTTTAAAAAGGCAATAAAAAGTTGATAAATGTGTGGCTTCCTAATTGAAATGTTTTGTGATCATCAAATGTTTTATTCATACTACAGACAAACGTTTTTTGGTAGATGAGGGAGAAATAAAACTGCCCCGGTGCCTAGAGTAAAGTACGATCAGACTGTGCTACACATTTTCCAGCCTGTTTCGTAACGCACTCACTAAAAAGTAGGGCCCAGCGGAGCTCTCCAGACATTCCTGCAGAACTTCCATCCGGACTTGACGGACTTGATCATCATTAACATCATCAGGGTCCACTCCCTCATACATATCAATGACCTACAAAAAAAAAAATACATTGTTATTTGACAGTCACTAAATCTTCAGTTTATTTTGTGAGATACCTTAATGCACCTTATAAATAAAAACTAACACAAAAAGGCAATGAAAGCTTGAATCATTGAAATAAACAAAGGAAACTTAAAAAAATACATTAAAGACAGACTCAAAACGGGAAAATCAAATGAATGAACATCTTAGCTGATTACTGAGGCTTTCCAAACAGCTCTACTTATTCAGATCATTGTTACTGTTTCTAGGGTTACATCCATCCATCCATCCATTTTCCAACCCGCTGAATCCGAACACAGGGTCACGGGGGTCTGCTGGAGCCAATCCCAGCCAACACAGGGCACAAGGCAGGGAACCAATCCTGGGCAGGGTGCCAACCCACCGCAGGACACACACAAACACACCCACACACCAAGCACACACTAGGGCCAATGTAGAATCGCCAATCCACCTAACCTGCATGTCTTTGGACTGTGGGAGGAAACCGGAGCGCCCGGAGGAAACCCACGCAGACACGGGGAGAACATGCAAACTCCACGCAGGGAGGACCCGGGAATCGAACCCAGGTCTCCAGGTGTCCCAACTGCGAGGCAGCAGCGCTACCCACTGCGCCACCGTGCCGCCAGGGTTACATATAAACTATATTTTTAATTAATTTGAAAATAATTAACTTTTCAAGACTGAGTCATTAAGAGTAAATTACCAAAAGGAAAAACAACAAGAGGAGTATAAAAAAATAAAAGGACTATTAAAAAAGTTCCTCTCAAATCATCACTGCCCAAAGGGACACGATTCAGTAATTTAGGAAAAAATGCCACCACAGCATGTCGCTAGATCTGTCTCACATGCACTAACATTCACACCTACAGCTTTTTCATCTCAGACTTTGGGGTCTCTGGTTCCTTTCTTTTCCCCCAACGTACATCAGTGTTGGAGAAGTAAGAACAGGACACCCACTTAAGATCAGACTACACAAAATTTAGTTTTTGGATGGAAAAATGAATATCTGGCCACCTTCCAAACCATTTTTCCCCATGTTGTAGGAAGCCAGACCCTATCCTGGTAGCAATGGGCAACGTCTGAACCATCTTTGGAGGGGTTACTAAATATGTATGTGTTTTGATAGTGTGTGGGTTGATTCAATATGAATAAACATCGAGCCTGGAATGTTGAAATGCCACGTTGGTTAAAGAGTCTCATTGTTATTATTTTTAGGCGGCATAGCGGGGCAGAGCCTAGCACTGCTGCCTTACCAATCCAACATCCTGAGCTGCAATCCCCCACAAAATTGCTGCCTATATGAAGATTGTACATTATCTCAGTGTCCCCATGGGTTACCAAATTGAAAATCTGCAGGCCACCAGAACTGATCTTCTTATTTAGCATACATCAATCACTCACTCCATTCTTGCCTAAAATAAATCCTACGGAAGAGCACATTCTTCAGATGTTTGCTCTTAGTATCATGGCTGCTGCTTGCAGAAAATTTCTACAGATGAATTTAAGATTGCTCAACAATTACAATGCTGTGCACATAACTTTTGTTCACTTCAGCTAGTGTGGTTACCTGAAAGTCAAGGCCAAAGGTGTATCTGCAATGCTCTCTAATCTTCAGGTACACCGTCTCTCTGAGAGCTTTCCTTTCTTCTTTGAAATCTGCAATGTGGCCACAATTAAAGAGACATTATACACCAAAATAGTGAAAATGATTATTTCAGTGTATCAGGTCAACACAATTAATTTTCGTTTTGTCAGTTTGACAAGCAATTGAAACAATGGAATATAGTAAAGGTCAGTAACATCTTATGCAATAATCCTGTTTAGTAGTGAAGAGTAGTTTAAGAAGTTTAACAGATTAACAAGTTCAGAATGAACGACTGAAGTTTCAAAGCTTATTGTACATAAATAAGTTAAACTCCTCTGTGGCTTACTGTCTACATTTCTCCCAGTTATTTGTTTTTTTTTTTTTTTTTGCTCTGGTCTTTATAAGGAATTTAATTCTAGACTTAGTTTTTGTTTATTAATATACTAGCAAAATACCCGCGCTTCGCAGCGGAGAAGTAGTGTGTTAAAGAGGTTATGAAAAAGTAAAGGAAACATTTTAAAAATAACGTAACATGATTGTCAATGTAATTGTGTTGTCATTGTTATGAGTGTTGCTGTCATATATATATATACATATACACATATACACACACATATACACACATATTATATATACATATACACATATATTTTTTATATATATATATATATATATATATATATATATATACACATACATACATACATACATACATATACACACATAGATGCACTCACAATAACATAGAAATCAATATAAACAACATTAACATCATTATCATATGAGAATATGAAGTAATATATAAGAAGCACATTTCATATAAATATAAATAATTAAACAGTAAAATCTTCTTGTATAATTTGCTACCGTGGCTTTTCGTTGGTCTGTCCAGGATATTTAAATCACCTGTAGCTTGCAAACTGTTTCACTTATTGACTTGAAATGTGGTACACATATAATACGTCACGTCTGCTATCCGCTTTATGGGTGATGATTGTATTACTCTTTTTATGTTTATTTTATTTTAGAATCAACTCCTATCTGCGCACACCAGGGCGGCCGTGGGCAGATGCGTATGGTGTATTCACTCCATGTTATCGTGCATTGCGCTGTCACTGGTATTTTGATAAAAGAATTTGAACAATATATAAGAAGCGTATAAATTATTAAACAGTAAAACATTAACATTTAAGAAGTAAAGTTAGATTAAGTACTACTGCAGTGCCTTCGGGTATACCTCATTTTTTCTTTGCCCATTACATGCTTAAATGTATACATTTTTTGGTGTACCTACCCGAGAACACGCGACATATAACCGACCGTGGGAGAAGCATGGATTTTAAACACGCGTTGAGTTCATCTGCTGGTCTCCCTCGTGGAATAACTGGTAATGTTTCACTAAAATCTACAGCGAGTAAAACGACATTACCTCCTTTTTTTTTTGTACGATCTCTGAGATGTTGCTTTTTTCGGTTCAAGGCTTCATAAGCTCTTTTATGTTCCATGGTGTACTTAATAAGTACTAATTATCCCAATCCATCATCTTTGAATGTTGCAAGACTTTCGCCTTGTATGTAGATCGGGGTAATTACATTCATTGCATTCCTAGTGTGAATCACAATCTGATTGTATGGGTGGTTACCTGGCACTGTAGGGTTGCCACCCGTCCTTTAAAATACGGAATCGTGCCGCGTTTGACAATGAAATTGCGCGTCCCGTTTTGAATCAATAGTGGACGGGATTTATCCCGTATTTTTGTAATCATTTTTTTTTTAAAGCAGCATCTCATGCAAATCATCCCACACGCATTTTATGAAGATGCCTCCCTTCCTACTTTTGATTGGGTAATACTTGATGTCATCGTTAGTTTGATTGGTGTTTTTAACTGTCCAGTGAGGAGGGCGTGTCTTTGAAGTACAGTCTGCAAAGTGTTGGCACTGAGATGTGGCGTCAGCACCATACTTGAAGCCCCTAACGTTGCGGTCAGCAAGTCGGCTAACATCCGCCATGTGCCGTCTTTCAGTTGCGAGAAGCAGATCATAGAATGCTTGAAACTGTTGCCCCTAACGTTGCGCCACGGCGTGTGGTTCGTTTATACCTCGTGTCTTCTCATTAAACTTTTATCTCGCGAATATGTTATTGCAATCCGCAGCGGGAGCGTTTCTATAAACTTTATTTAAACTTACGTTTTACACCGTGGTTTGTTTCCCTTATGAACATGCTTGTATGCTTAACTCGCTCCGTTCTCAATTGTTTAATTAATTTTTTGCTCTTCGCTGTTTGCGGCTGTTCCTCCATTTCCCCCTATTTCGTTCTTTTATCTCGCGAATATGTTATTGCAATCCTTAATGGGAGCGTTTCAATAAACTGATTGAAAATAGTTTTGCATTTACCTTTTTAGTAAAAGGCGAGCTTTTAAGCCTGAGAAATCACCCCGTAAATGCACACGTTTAATTGGACATGTGTTAATATGTATGGTTACACAGTATTAAAAGACAGTGAACAACGTCAGTTACCTTTGTTCCCGCGTTTGATAAAAGGTCAGCTTTTAAGCCTGAGAAATCACCCCGTAAATGCACACGTTTAATTGCACATGTGTTAATATGTATGCTTACACAGTATTAAAAGACAGTCAAAAATTAACGTCATTTACCTTCGTTCCCGCGTGCGACTCGTGCTGTAAATCTCTTCCTTGTTTTTAGTTCACGTGATTACGTAGGAGGTGTGATGACGCGATACGTGACTCCGCCTCCTCCATTACAGTGTATGGACAAAAAATATGTTCCAGTTATGACCATTACGCTTTGAATTTCGAAATGAAACCTGCCTAACTTTTGTAAGTAAGCTGTAAGGAATGAGCCTGCCAAATTTCAGCCTTCCACCTACACGGGAAGTTGGAGAATTAGTGATGAGTGAGTCAGTCAGTGAGTGAGTCAGTCAGTGAGGGCTTTGCCTTTTATTATTATAGATAGATTTTGGTATAATTACTGTACTATTTTATTATTGTTATTTGTATAATGCTGTCATGCTTCCATTTTGTTTATCATGGGAACCACCATTTTACATATTTTTTTTTTTTACCAGCAGCTATGATAATTTAACAATTAAAGGTGATTTATTGCTTGTTTAATTTTTGCAGAACAGCTTCATCTGCTTTTTGTCCCCATAATGCAGAGACACCACTGTCCTTTACTACTGGGCTGGTTCTAAGACAGTCTCCTCCAAGCCTAACATTTCATGTTAGCGTTTATTAATATTATTCAAGAGTGAAAAGCTATTGTTTTTGACAGAGTTGCTAATATTTGGCAACCTTCTTCTTCTTCTTTTGGCTGCTCCCGTTAGGTGTTGCCACAGCGGATCATCTTCTTCCATATTTTTCTGTCATCTTGCTCTGTCACACCCATCACCTGCATGTCCTCTCTCACCACATCCATAAATCTTCTCTTAGGCCTTCCTCTTTGCATCTTCCCTGGCAGCTCTCTATCCTTAGCATCCTTCTCCCAATATACTCAGCATCTCTCCTCTGCACATGTCCAAACCAACGCAATCTCGCCTCTCTGACTTTGTCTCCCAACCGTCCAACTTGAGCTGACCCTCTAATATACTCATTTCCAATCCTGTCCATCCTCGTCACACCCAGTGCAAATCTTAGCATCTTTAACTCTGCCACCTCCAGCTCTGTCTCCTGCTTTCTGGTCAGTGCCACCATCTCCAGCCCATATAACACAGCTGGTCTCACTACCATCCTGTAGACCTTCCCTTTCACTCTTGCTGATATCCGTCTGTCACAAATCACTCCTGACACTCTTCTCTACCCATTCCACCCTGCCTGCACTCTCTTTATCACCTCTTTTCCACAATCCCCATTACTCTGTACTGTTGAGCCCAAGTATTTAAACTCATCCACCTTCGCCAACTGAACTCTACTCTTTGCATCCTCACCATTCCACTGACCTCCCTCTCATTTACACAAATGTATTCCTTCTTGTTCCTACTGACCCTCATTCCTCTCCTCTCTAGAGAATATCTCCACCTCTCCAGGGTCTCCTCAACCTGCTCCCTACTATCACTACAGATCACAATGTCATCAGCAAAGTGTACTGGTGCCGATATTTAAGAATAAGGGGGATGTTCAGGACTGCAGTAACTACAGGGGGATAAAATTGATAAGCCACAGCATGAAGTTATGGGAAAGAGTACTTGAAGCTAGGTTAAGAAGTGAGGTGATGATTAGTGAGCAGCAGTATGGTTTCATACCAGGAAAGAGCACCACAGATGCGATGTTTACTCTGAGGATGTTGATGGAGAAGTTTAGAGAAGGCCAGAAGGAGTTGCAATGCGTCTTTGTGGACCTGGAGAAAGCATATGACAGGGTGCCTCAAGAGGAGCTGTGGTATTGTATGAGGATGTCAGGAGTGGCAGAGAAGTATATAAGAGATGTACAGGATATGTACAAGGGAAGTGTGATAGTGATGAGTGACGGATGCATTCAATGTGAAGGTGGGGTTACATCAGGGATCGGTTCTGAGCCCTTTCTTATTTGCAATGGTGATGGACAGGTTGACAGACGAGATTAGACAGCAACCTTCATGTTTCCTTAAAAAAAGAAATACAGGAGTAGGTTGAACACAGAAGCAGGACTGTGCTTAAAAGATTGAAAACCAGAACCCTCAGTGCCATGAAGTGGGCTCAGCCTTCAGATGCTTTCATGCTATCCACTTGAACATTTTTGCTTTCATTCATCATCTGAACTGTTCTTGAATCGGAGGCACGGAGAGTTTGGGCCACTGCATACCGAAGGCCATGGAACTCGAGGCTCGAGATTGTTAGTATTAAGATGTTCTTGGACAGTGCCTGAGAGAAAAAAGGGGGGCATCATAAGTTCAAGGCAGTGAGAAGGAGTGGAGCCGTGTGGACAAGGTGACCATAAAAGAAGTACTAGGAGTGGTAAACATGTTCATCCGTTTACATTGGATAAAATACTTTTTACATTATGTATGTAAAACAAATGTTTTATGGTTATGCTAAAAATTAGTTGAAAATTTGCAAATTAATTTAAACATAAAATATTCTTTACCACAAAATGTGCAAATCTATGACTGCAAAATTACAGAAATGTAATTGTACGTTGGTGTATTACTGTCTTAATGCTAATGATTTCATGTATGGATTTGTACGTAAACTGTGCGTAATAAATGAACCTACCCCTTCAAAGTTATTAGCCAGAGTGATGTGTTGCTGAACCTGATTGGTGATTCAATGCAAACAAGAAGGGCATCAAGAAAACAGTCGTATCTGCGCGGTGTTTCCCTGGTAGCAGAGGTGGCATGGATGAGTGAGTGGCTGGACTTTTATTGTTTTAAGAGAGGGGACACATGTTATCAAATCCATTTGAGTAGGATAAGTTAAATAGAAGTGTAATAGTTAAGAGGGACACTGTGTGCACAATTAATTATGAATGTTATAGTTTATCAGAGGGATAAACTATGAAAAATAATGATCAGAAAAGAAATGCTAGGAGACACACAAAGCCTGCCCTATCTTTCAAAAGTATCAAAAAGATAACTAGGAATCAAAGTCTAAGAATAAGAAATAGCAGTCAAAAACAATGTGGAAAAAATGACAAAAGGCTCTGGTTGCAATGAGAAGTGAAGCAAAATGGCACCATTTATTGTCTAACTGAACAGATCACAATATGCAAGCTTTCAAGGTGGCTAAGGCCCCTTCTTCAGGCAGGCTGTATACTATACCTGTTTGATTACTGGACTTACTATCACACGGCCACGCAGCTGCCAGTTTTCATTGACAAGTTAACCTAACCTTCGCATCTTTGAGGATGTGTAATAAACTTGAAGACCCAAAAAACAAAACACGACTAGGCGCAGAATTTAAAAACCAGGACGCTGGATGTATGAGGCACTAACACCAGCATACAGCCAGTTTTAAATAGTGAGGGGCGGAAAATGGCAAATGAATAAACAGAACTGAAAAACAGACATACAGACGAACGCGACCATTCCAGAACCTCAACGAGAAACAAATCAATACCAACGGTGTTTAGCGATCTTCGCCTAAGACTCTCCGAGCCTACATCAGGTACGTTAGCAGTACGGAAAACGGGCCACAAAACTGCCAGTGTCATTACAGACGGTGCACTCATTTTTGCGCGTTACTTTTCTTATTTCGTGAAGCTACTAAACGCAGCTATTAAACACGTTACTTTCGGAGATTTGTTCTTGAGAAGAAAATTTGAACGACTATAACAATGTTTTTTTTTTCTAAAATTAGTATTTCTATGTACCTCATCTTTCAGTGCCCATTGCGCATTTATCAAGTTTTCTTCACATAAAACGCGACCCCGCCCCCACTTTCTCTTTGTGTAGATGACCGTATCTGCTTGTGTGATGTTTGTTGCACAATCAAAGTGGAAGATGGCCAAACGTTTTTTCTTAAAACACTCAGCCGCTACTGTTCTCTAAACGCTTGCAGTGCCCCATCCTTTAAATATCCGACTCCGTGTGAGCAGCTTTACCATAAAAGCAAGCAAGACTCGCTTCCAAAAACGTGTTCACTGTTATTTTAGTTCGTCGTTTATCAGCACGTTGTTACATTAACAAAGTAACAATCAGATAAACGCATGCGTGGCCACGGTTAAAGATACGATTCTGAACTTGCTCGATGTGTAACTTGTCTTGCAGCATCGCTCTGAAGAAAATCCACGGACGTAACTTTCCTTCCCAGCGTACACGAGATTTTTTGGACGTATATGTTGCCAATTGTTTAACATTAGTTAACTGATTTCGGAAGACAAATCAAAAACAGAAAAGATAGATTTAAAGAGATTGTGAGCGGGCGGAAGCATGATTGGGGCGTGTCCTGCTAGGGGTTGGCCATTGTATGCAAATTAGAGCAGAGGGTGGTGTTGCGCGAGTACATTTTGCTTGAGGACAGGCTTCTCCAGCTGTGATTAAGAACATAAACAGCTACAGTTGCATACGCTTTAATGAAGTGATGACTGCCCAGTATCTTCCAGGGTTAAAAGCTTTATGAAAAAAGACGAATGTATGAATATACAGAAATTAAAGTAATTTCATTGTCAAGGTTAGTTTCTAGTAATTTTAGTTCACTATCGGAATTACAAAATTATTATTTTTTCAGTGTTTCCATGTATGTTACGGCAATCTCACACATTTTAAAGTCTTTTCTCTTACCAGGAGTATACAATTACCTAAGTGAATGGGACTGTCCATCGCTAAGGTAGTACTCTGTTATCATCATTAATCACCGACAACGCTCCCTGATTTTGACTAGGTTACGCTCACTACCGTTAATCCAACTTTACGTTTAAGAAAAGTAGAACCCCCCCCCCAAGTCACACTAAATTGATCCATTTTGTAAATGCTTCCGAAGACCACGTCTTTTTTCTTCACTGGTGACTTGACTAGAGATAGCTAATAACAAATCCAGTGTTTCTGTTTACATCGTTAAACTTTCCAGCGATCACTTTGTATGCATCTTGACTAAATCACCTGCAGTTACATTCAGTAGAACAACTATAACACCACTTGTATTAAGTAATATGATGGTGAGCACATTTACAAAACCTTAATCACTACTAAATAAAATCTCAACAAACCCATCGTGCGTCTTTTTTTCGAAAGTCAATTTCTTCTTGTTTTATTTTTCAGCGCTTGGGTTCCTGCAGCTAAAACGACGCCAAGCCTGCCCCCCACCTTGGCGCGCGTGCACGCCTTCCCGTTCCCGCCAGCCCTCGCTCACTCACTCACCTTCGGGGTTGACGCACAGAAACACCTTGACGCACGACAGTGGGGGCTTGGCGGGCAGTGCGGACAGGTCGCCTCTCATGAGCCTCTCCCTGGCAGCGCCTTCCATATTCGCCAGCATGCGTCAGCTTGCACTGGATGAAATGGGGAACGCGACTTTAGAAAAGTAACAGGAAAAGAGGAGCCGGAAAAGCGCGCACGACGCCCAGGACGGCTAAAGATGGAAGAGGAAACCGGCAGCCCCAGTGCCCTGGGCAGAATCCTTTTTTTCTTTCTGCATTGCCATAAATATTGTTAATTCGTGAATAATTAAACATTCACGTGGGAAGGCATATTTTAAAAGAAAATGTAGACAGCTGCGAATCGAAAAGAGACGGCAAGTTATTGAACTGACTGCCCGGGGCACGCAAGTAATAAAAGACACTGAACGATAACAACAGTGCGATGAAGAAAGCAAATATCGTAAATAATATCCTAAATCTTAGTGGAAACAAAATTATTCTTCTATTTGCAAAAAGAGCATAACTGGTGTAATTACTTCGAGGGTTGCCCAGCTGTGGAACATCGCCTACTAAAGCTGCACGTTTTCATTTTAATACGGAAAGTCCCTCATATTCTGTCTCCAGTGTCTATGCGCTGCGTGGCTAACTAAATGGGTTCTATTAGATCTTAGACTGGCATATTAAAGTACACACGATTTGAGTTTTGTATCCCTTTATGGTATACTTACTATATTCACTTAAAGTAGCATCCTTCAGGGGATATTATCCATTACAGTTGGTGAGAAAAGAGGTGGCCAACTCTGATCCAGAGGGCTGCAGGTTTTCTTAATTCGTGCCCAGTTTTGCGGCTAATTAATTTCTTTTACTGTCATTTTAATTGACTTGCTCTTTAATGCTCAAATCCCTTGTTTCTTTTTCCTTGATCAGCAGCCACACAATAATGAGAAACAAAATGATTCGACACGTGTCCATCCTACAATACCTCAGAATAAGAAAGGCCATCTTAAGATATGGGCACTGGCCAGGGCCCCAAGAGCATACAGGCCCACAATGTTTCTGATGCCTATGTTTGTTTCTGTATTGCGATCAAAACCCGGGCACCAGTGCACTACTTTGCTTGGGGGCCTATGATGCTGGTAAGACTGCCCTGTGAATAAAGCATGGTGAAGGTCTCAGTAATGTTGATCTGCTCAGGTCCACAAAACATTTTGATGGTGCTCTTAAAAAAAGGGAAGGTCAGCCATTTTGGAAATGTCTACTGTGGCAGAATGAGAGCACCAACAAGCCATGGAATTAAATTATGGGTTGAATTTAAAAAAAATAATCTGCTTCTAATTAAGAAACTGGTTATGAGTTAAACTGGTTAGAGCTTGAGGCCCCAGCTTAGCTAGCACTATCACTTCAATTCTCATTTTTGATTGGGTGGTTTTAAGGAAAAATGAGGCATTTCAGAGGACTGAGTCTTAAAAAGAAGGCAATTAAAATGAAGGGAAAATAAGAACAACAGAAACTGGTCACTGATGAAGAAAGTGGCAGGAAGGAAAACCTGCACCCTTCATGACTAGGCCTCTTAGTTAGCTAGTTTAGTTTTTCTGTTAATTTATGTTGTAAATTTATGTTGTATGTAGCACCTTGGTCCTGGAGGAACGTTGTTTCGTTTCACTGTGTACTAACTGTATATGGTTGAAGTGACAATAAAGCCTATTTGAACTTGAACTTGGAGCTGGACACCCTGGCTTAGAGCATCGATTTTGAATTGGCATTGTAACAAAGTAAAATTGTTCATATTATTTATGCAACAGTGGTCTTTGAGAGAGGGATATGGGAGATTACAGACTTGTTCAGTCTAAACTGGACTTCGCAGACACCACTCATGCACACACTCTCACAATGGATGGCTGCTTCCTACCTTGCACCTCATGCAGCTGATATAGCCTTAAACCCTGAACTGATTTAAGCGGCTATGAGAATGTTATTTTGATGTAAACTCTTGCTGTTAACAGAACTTGCAGTTTCATTAGGTGGCTTTTTCCAGAACACATCCTGCCATTTCAAAAATTCCTCTTGCTGCATGTTTTCATATTTTAACATCTGAGAAAAGTTACATTTTGTGGAAATGCACCTGTCAGTCCTTAGCTGTTTTTTATTAAAAACAAATAGCTTTTTATTTGTGACTCATCATTTATTTGCTGCTGGTTAAGAAAAAAAACAACATAAGAAACTGAACTTTAATGAGAAAAATAATGTGAAAAAACTCTTGTCCACTTAAATCTATCACATTTAAAAATCACTGAGGAGTTCATTGAAAACTAAAACCTTTATTATTGGTATATTCTGAGATTATTGATGAGGGTGGGGAATAAGCCATCTAAATAAATTAGTTTTTTTTCAGTAACAGTAAGAATGGTCATTTAATTTTGGTAGTAGTAATTCTTAGTATTTTCACATGTACAGAATATAATGACATTCGTACTTGTGTGTGCAATCAACATCCAGCAAGGCACCACACTCTGATAGCAGCAAGTGTGAAAATCATAAGGTGGGGTCAGGTGGATGGAAAGATAAAAGTGACACTATTAAATTTCCTGATAGACATGTAAAATCCTCATTATTATATATGACATTGCAGACACAAAATTCAGTCAACAGTCGGGGCTGATGTAAAATTATCAAAGCTTAGACAGAAAAATATGTGGCTATGTTAAGCTCTTGGGAACCGGTATTCCTACTCCCAATGTAACTAAGTACAGCCATTGACATAACATTTCTTTAAAATTGTTTCAAAACTTGGTTTGCATGACCGTCTATTTGCCTTCTAAACTTATTTCCAGAGGACCTTTATGAAGATAGTTAAGGTATTTAATTTGGGTAATTAAAAAATACTTGGCTGCAAAGTAATGGTGTGGTTAGTGCAGTTGCTGTCTCACAGTCCTTCCTTTAAAATTGGACATAGTCTTGTTTCCGAGTGGTTTTCTTTGGGTACTCTCATTTTACCTTTACGTCTGTTCTAGAGATGTCTAGCTTAGATCAATTGGCTACTCAAAATTAGGGTGCTAAAAATGAATGTATCACACGGTGGAATGGCACTCTGCCTAAGGCCGACACCTGCCTAAGGTTTGACGCTGTTTGAATAGAATTAAGTTAATGACGGCACTCTATTGTAGTACTGTAAGTGTGTTTGGAAATTGAATTAATTAATAGAAGAATGTGCACGCAAGTAATCTGAAACTGTTGACTTGGCTTCAGAACTGGGCAGAATTTCCTGAGTGCCTAGCGGATCAGTTGTGGACTGAGTGATAAATAAATGGAATGGAGCATTATAAATAGGAAAAACAAACAGGTTACATACAAATCTATGGACATGAAAACTGGTTACTGCAACAAACTAGTTAAATGCAGTGACTTTATTTGCAATTCAGATCTCTCAGATCCCTTTTGTGTACATTGAATTTGATAAAAATGTTAATTTTTCAAGACTCAGCAAATTGCTCTAATGCAGTTAAGTGGAGAAAAACTGTGATTATAAATACTATATATAGCATATATGGTAATTTCACTAAAATTGATTTAAAGGAAAAATCTCATATGCTCAATACTGATGAAACTTCTTAAAGCTTGAATTAACCCTGCTTCAGTTACATGTCATGGCTCTTTAACTGGAGAGCAGCACAAAGCCTGTTAATTTGATCTTATATTGAGAAGGTGTTATGCGACTTTAGAGTGCACATAAAGGGAGGCCCCATCCTTTTCCCAATTTAAATCAATGTTTAAGTCACTTTATTTAGTACAACATACTCCTTAGGTCACAATGTTCACATTGCTTTATAATAGCTAGCAATTGTTGTGGCCTGAACAGAACATCAGAGTGAATAGAAGATATTGGTGTCACCAGTTACAGACACAGCATCAGACCTTATTTAACACTAGAAAAAATTTAAAATGCCAGCTTATATATAATGCTGCTATATACAAACCTATCATTTTAATGTATTGACATTTTTTTAATATATTTTATATAAACTTATATATTTATTGTATGAAGTATTTATCAGAATACATTTATTCAGATGTGCAAAATAAAGAATTCTCAATTATGTCAGCTGGGGGACATAATGTGGCAACATTTCCTTTTTGTACTAGTCGGTCTATCACATCCTAAGGAAGCCTTTTCCCTTTTGATAAAATTGATTGACCTTTTCAAGATTTGTTGGCTTTACATGAACAGGCCACTTCAGGTATTTTTGTTGGGTTAAGATGTGGAATTTGATTAATTCCAACAAACAGGAATAAAAACAAACAAACAAACTTCAATTTGTTCTAATAAACTGATAGACATGGGTATCAATCTCTAAAGTTGATATTAGCTGTAGATTTTCTATTCTGTTACAGCAAGAAAGTGGTGAAAATAAAGGACACCATTACTTGGTATGGATGTTTTTGTCATCACAAGTCTTTTAATCTTTATAGATGAATGACTGCATTTCATATGTGGATTCTGTTACAACAATCAAATTCATTATGATACTGGTGTAGATTCCATAGCAAATTAAGTTGTGTCTGTGTACAAGTTAACCAACCTGATGAAATATTGTAACCCTAAATAACCCAGAAATTAAAACATTAAAACAAAAGAGCTGGTAGAGTACTTACATGTGGCTGGTAGAGGAACTTCAGAGCAGAAAGCCTTAACAATCTGAAGTGACCATTCATACCTACCTTCCTCCATGGTAAGCATGCACACTCCACACGTACAGAGCATGGGCTGGGATTCAAACCCAGGATCCTGGTGATATTCAGACAGAAACCAAATCACTGCACCACCATGTATGTACTAACTAGTATGTACTAACTAGGCTCAATTTAAAAAGTGTCTTGCTGTCATCTGGACAGTCATATCTTGTACATTGATGACTAAACTATTATGAATAAGCTACTGCAAAAATTAATAAATGGTCCTTTATTTTCAAGTTGCCATAGCATTACAAATGCAAACTAAAATGATAAAAACCATATGTAAACAAATTCTGGTTAAACACTTTATTGACGTGTATCAAATCAGGGTTTAGTACAGAAATCTAAGTAGCCAGTAGCATTTATTTATCTCATAAAATCTGTGAATGGCCTGCGATTTGAGTATTTAATGTTACTTGCTGTGATAGAACTAGGTTTTAATCCTTTGCTTAGTTTGTAGTTAAAATTAAAACAATCTAATAAAGACAGACACAGCAAAGCTTGTTTTTTTTATTTGACATTTGTACACAATAAATACAAACTTTTTACAGCCAATGCAATGCATACTAAATTGCATCACTGCTTTTCACAATGACGCAGCAGCTTGCAGATTAAGTCCTGTGTACGTTAGCTTTGCTTTATTTCTTAGGGAAGTTGTTTAATATATATTTTAGCAGCTCTCAAAGAAAAAAAAAAGTTATACTTTTTCAAATAATATATTTGCCTATTTTCTGAGAAAACAAAGCTTAGAATAAACTAAAACTGAAATAGACTCTGCTCACAAAAAAGCATTTTGAGACATGAATGCTGTAAACTGTAAACTTCAAAACAAGTTTGATAACATTAAAAAAAGACCTCCAAGAGATCAATCAGAAAATTAAAATAGACAGTACAAGTGATGAGAAATGATAAATATATATTTATATAGGTAAAGCTGAGGTGCCAGAATAATTATCATTTTTATACTTTAGCAGCCAATAAGGTGACTGATAATTTTAGGATACCCTTCAAGATGTATTTACTTTTTGAAGAAAAACAGCTAAAGAACTTACTACTTTAAAATTATAAAACATCACATATTTTGTAGAATCCAATCTAAAGAGCTTTATATTATTCTTCTGATGGACTCCCTTATAAAGAGAACTAGAAATCCTTGAATAGATTGGAATAACATTTAAAATGAAGCATCGCATCAAGAATATCCAAATGAGGACTGGCAATTAGCACGTGTAATCAAAATTTTTTTTGTCTTAACTAGAACAGTGCTGGAATTCACATATTATCTTTTTTCCTATAGCTGGTAAGACTTTCGTTTTTACATGAGAAGATTTCTTATTTTTATTATCTGTGCAGCTTCAGTCTTCCAGTTTAAAATGAGCAAAACTAAATACGCTGCCAATGGATTATTTTAAGTCAGCCTGGGCAAAATATGTATTTTAACTACACTGAAGTCTCCAAATACTCCATCAGGTACCTTTTACTTTGCCATACCTGTCCTTGTTCATCTAGCGGAGGGTCTAACAAAAAAGACCAAACAGTTGTAATGTCAGTTAAGGACATGTTTACAAAAGATAGACTTAAAAAGAAGAAAATATGAGAATGGATGCTAATAACTGATGTATGTCTGGATATGTTGCATCATGTGTTAATTGTCTTCGCCAAAATATACATCAAGTAAAGGAGAATATGCCTTCCCAAATTATTATCATTATTATTATTATTATTTTGCAATGTGGCCTAAACTGTCTCCCCCAAAAATATTCAAAAGATCTATAGAGGTGATAGAATATGTGCCTATATTAACCTTACTGTTCATAGCTCATCAAAAATACTGGACACAAGTAATTTATTTAAAGTAAAGCACAGAGTGATGAGCTTGAGCTGAGCTCACATATCTGTAAGCCTCCTGGTTTCTTTATCCAGTGACCGAATAGTCTGTTTTAGCACATTTTCAGAGAAGCACAAAGCTGTTGAGACTGTAATAAGAATGACCCCTCAGAGGTTGAAAGAAATGAAAGCCTGCAGTTCCCACATCAGAAAATTGATGAACAGTCTAAACTGCAAAAAGTTGTTTTTCTGTTTATACAAAAAGATCTATTAGAAAAGTTACCTTTTATGACATTGCAAGTATTCTCTGGTATATTAAATACTGATTTATAGCTGGATATAACCCAGTCAAATGCTATTCAGTCTCTATATTGTATGATAATGGCACGGTTACAGGACAAAAAGACATGTATGATAATGCACTGCAACTAATGTTCAAATACTTATTCACATACACAAAATGCATGATTAAGTTAGCAGATGATGATAAAATGTAAAGAAAAATAAATTTTTGCCCAAGGCTAAACACAGTCTATATACTACAGGTAATGTGAGCAGGTTTCAGGATAACCACACCACTTGTTAGATCAGTCTTTACTGGGTTATTAAGTTGATTAACTGCCTTTTACTGGACTAAATATTAGTAATACAGATTTCTCTTTATTGTAATAGCTGAAAAAAAATTATAGTTCAGTTAACTAGTACTTAATTCAATTGCCACATTTCCCTTATCTATGAGATAAAAGAGCTTTGCTTCATTTAATTTCCTTTATTTAAAGAAGGGAAAATTAAATGTGAGGAACCAGCCTCTCTTTACACTTTCTCTCTCTTTTTTTTTTTTAAATTCCCTTTCAACTGGATGTCAGTAGCCTCTCTCGTATCAAATGTGTATAGATGTGGTAATGCAATATGAAAAGAAACGTTTTTGCACATTTTGAACATTCCTATGGCAACAGTAATGTACTGTACTAATGCACATTATATACGTATGATATGACTACATGTAGCACAGGTATAAGGACTTCTGAATGAAGTCCAAGTGTCCACCTGACCATCTGTTCAAAAGTTCCAGAATGTCTTCCTTTCTGCCTTTCTTAAAATCGAGTCAAGTCCGAGTCCAATGCCCATAGTGAACAAATGTGCAAAAGAAAGGCACAAAAAGTTTTATTTTTGTGACTTTTGGTAAGTCACTGGCATTCTCCTTGTCTTCAGTCAATACATTAAAGTTCTTATTAAAGGAAAGGGATGTCAGAAGGGGAAATAAATGCAAGATTTACAGTTGCACCATTTCTTATTAATGACAAGACACACGGACAAGTCTTTCTTTACACCAGTGTGATCTCCACTTCCTCTGTTTTCTCTGCTTGTCGTCGTGGGTGCTGAGCAGGAGGAGGAGGTGCAGCTCGAACCTGTAAAAACCAACAAGATGACAGCATTAAATAGACAACAATATGAACTTGTTTTGTTCTATTTTCTTTCCTTTTGCAGTAAACGAAAAATGTGTTGTAAATTGGGCAAATGTATTGATGCACATTTTATTGTTAAGTATTAAGGCTTGGGTTAGGTACCACTCTTGTCTATTGGGGTTGCATAAGACAGGTCTTGTAAGTAACATGTTAATTTGCTTTAACCACATAGGGAGGGTTGCGGCTGCAAGAATTATTACAAGAACAAGAAAATACGAACACATAACTCCAGTTCTTAAATCCTTACACTGGCTCCCGGTTAAGTTTAGGGCAGATTTCAAAAACCTTCTATTAAAATATAAAGCATTAAATGGTCGAGGTCCGGCTTACTTGTCTGAACTTATCATGACATACAAACCTGAGCGCACATTAAGATCTCAAGATGCCGGTCTGCTTATGATTCCAAGGATTAATAAAACAACAGTGGGAGGTCGAGCATTTAGTTACAGGGCCCCTAAACTGTGGAATGGTCTGCCTGCTACTATAAGAGATGCCCCTTCGGTCTCAGCTTTTAAATCCCGGCTGAAGACTCACTACTTCAGTTTAGCATATCCTGACTAGAGCTGCTGATTAACTGTACAGACTGCATCTCTGTTGTTAGTCATTAGCACTTAAACATAAGTAACATGACAGTTATAATTGTATAATAACCCTCACTTATTCTGTTTTTCTTTTCGGTACTCAAATGTGGCACTTGGTGCCACGGCCCACCTGCCAAGTTGTTTTGCCTGCCTAAGGAAAAGTCATCCCAGATGGAGGATCGCAGGAATCGTGGGAAAGAGGGGTCCTTTCATCGGATTGGCTGGTCCAGCACTGTTTCAGCCGTGGAATGGCCAAATGGGGGAGGCAGCTTGAAGGATGAGGTCTCCAGGACTCTACACAAATCCAAATCTTATTATGGGATATATCATCTACTGTTAAATTCTGCTCTGTACTTCTAAAATTTATATTTTTTATTTCTTACTATATTGAGGAATTGCTCTGTTCTGTGAACTGCATTGTATTGTATTGACCCCCTTCTTTTGACACCCACTGCACACCCAACCTACCTGGAAAGGGGTCTCTCTTTGAACTACCTTTCCCAAGGTTTCTTCCATTTTTTCCCTACAAGGTTTTTTTGGGAGTTTTTCCTTGTCTTCTTAGAGAGTCAAGGCTGGGGGCTGTCAAGAGGCAGGGCCTGTTAAAGCCCATTGCGGCACTTCCTGTGTGATTTTGGGCTATACAAAAATAAACTATATTGTATTGTATTTGATCAAAAAATCAAATGAAAGAACAAAGTAAAGAGACTTTTTTTCTATACTACAGAAATAAATCTTGACAACTAAAAAAAAAAAAATAAAAGATTCAAGTTGATTTTTTTAGTGCCCATTTCAATTCAGCTTTCAACAAAAACTGAAAAATAGTTGACAAGTATTGGCCATGAAACAACAAAAGATAAAAAAAAGTATGGCTATTAAAAATCATGTGTATTATGTAAGCTATTCTTTATAAAAATGCTCATGTCCATCCATCCATTTTCCAACCCGCTGAATTCGAACACAGGGTCACGGGGGTCTTCTGGAGCCAATCCCATGTGACTGATGAAAGTGTGTAGAAGAAGCTAGCTAATGTATCATTAAAGTATAACTAAATATACTGTATTTTAAACAACTGAAAGTTATATACTTGCAGAGAAATGTATAATATCAAAGCAGCATACAGTATGGTATTCTCCCCTTTTAAAACTGAAAAGGCAGACAGAAATAAAAAGAGGTACAAAGGAACGCATTTAAGATGTTTTCACTGCTTGTTTGTTGGATCAGTTACTTCAAACTTTTGAGTGATTTGCCCTATCGTCCAGTTCATTTAGGTAAATCTGAGCACACCCATCGCACATCAAAACAACCGGACTGAGAATGTTTAGAAGAGATTTTCTCTGCAAGGTTTCGAGTAAGCCCTTGAGCAGTTTACTCAAGATACAATTGTGATCCAACATTAGACTAATCTAACTACAGGAAACACAGCAATTATTCAACCTTAGTATAATGACATACCAGCATACCTAGCACTTGATTCAGGTGCATAGCCTCTCTAGCTCTCTCAAAATCAGAACACATTTCTTTTAAAAAAAAAAAAAGATCAGGTCAACCAAACCATATAGAGGTGGCAAGGTATATGCAGCAGCATCCTGTGGCACCAGCAATCAAATCTTAACCCATAAAAGTGATGCACATAGGTGGAGTGTCTTTTCAATATGACCGTTCTTCAGGCATGATGTGGATACTGGAGGCTCATTAACTATGCTACGATGTAGTAAAGTGAATAAAACATTCTAAAATTGCTATTATTAACAAATATTTATATGCCTAAAGATGCTAAATATGGATTTCAAACTCAAAAGAGGCTACCTTTATATTGTAGGCTACTAGAAATAAATATGTAACATCATACAGTGAAATGAAACTCATCTGAAACGTCTACTGTTCAAATCAAATTGAGGCACTTCACTGTATGCCCTCAGCAGAGCTTTCCATCTTCTGCTGAGTGGCCTAGATATATACATCGGACTTCCAATATAACTCGGAGTCCTGCCACGTGCAAAAGTTCGTTGACGACACTGCTATCGTGGGCTGCATCAGGAGTGGGCACTAGGAGGAGTATAGGAACCTCATCAAGGACTTTGTTAAATGGTGCAACTCAAACCACCTACACCTGAACACCAGCAAAACCAAGGAGCAGGTGGTGGATTTTAGGAGGACCAGGCCCCTCCTGGACCCCGTGATCATCAGAGGTGACTGTGTGCAGAGGGTGCAGATCTATAAATACCTGGGAGTGCAGCTGGATGATAAATTGGACTGGACTGCCAATACTGATTCTCTGTGCAAGAGAGGACAGAGCCGGCTATACTTCCTTAGAAGACTGGCGTCCTTCAACATCTGCAATAAGATGCTGCAGATGTTCTATCAGACGGTTGTGGCGAGTGCCCTCTTCTACGCAGTGGTGTGCTGGGGAGGCAGCATAAAGAAGAAGGACGCCTCACACCTGGACAAACTGGTGAGGAAGGCAGGCTCTATTGTAGGCATGGAGCTGGACAGTTTGACATCCGTGGCCGAGCGACGGGCGCTGAGCAGGCTCCTATCAATCATGGAGAATCCACTGCATCCACTAAACAGTGTCATCTCCAGACAGAAGAGCAGCTTCAGCGACAGACTGAGGAGATCGTTCCTCCCACAAACTATGTGACTCTTCAATTCCACCCAGGGGGGGTAAACGTTAACATTATTCGAAGTTATTGTCTGTTTTTACCTACATTTTTATTACTCTTTAATTTAATATTGTTTTTTTGTATCAGTATGCTGCTGCTGGAGTAGGTGAATTTCCCCTTGGGATTAATAAAGTATCTATCTATCTATCTATCTATCTATCTATCTATCTATCTATCTATCTATCTATCTATCTATCTATCTATCTATCTAGATGTGTCATTTCAATGGCATGTGAAGTAGCACATAATTGAATTTAACGCAATCGTGTAGTTATCAGACAATGGGCACTCTAGTCACGCTGCCTTGTTTGGTAAACAAACTACAGAATTTTTGTAAATGCGGTGATGCACAAACACCACTCTTGCCAACCCTCCATGATGATTTTTTTTTTCCAGGAAAATTTTTTCCTACCAAATGAGAAAAGTTCAACGGCCATGACGTGTTTATTACTAAGCTTGGTTCTAAAGTACATTTGCTGTGTGAAACGAAACCGAAGTAAATGGAGACTGAAACAAAGTAACTAATCATCTACTGACTCAGCACAAAGAAAAAAAAGACTATAAAGCGTGAAAACACCATTACTCTTTCGTCTAACAGCCAGTAGTTAACAAGCAGAACATGAAACAGAGAGTGCCTAATTACAGTGCCCTTCACAGCAGAAGAGAATATTTTCTAAAACTAGATAGACAAAGTAAAATACTGGAGCATGCTTTGAAATATTTCATAGCTGCCACTTAATATATGAAACTTACTGGGAAATTAAACTTTATAAAAACTAGATTTTGTGTTCTTTGAGGGGTGTTAAATGATTCTAATAACTCCAAGCTGAGTTTTGATTTTGTTTAATTTTTCTTTGGCTTTTAAGTATTAATGCTTTTAATTTATATGGTATGTTTTAATGCATTTTTATTCAATAGCAACTTGTATCCTATCATTTAACAGACAGCAGGCATATGAGTGAAAGGTAATTATTTTGCCTATAACTTTGACTTAAGTGATATTGTAAAGTGGAGTTTTGGGTCACCTATTTAAATAATGTCAAGTGTTGTTGTTAAGCAAGCTACTTCAAGAAATATGTCTCTGTTATCTGGAGCAAACACAAACACACAAAAAAACATGCTGGCTCCACATAGTAAGAACACCCTGTCCGAGTATGAGCCAAAGACAAAGTGATATACATGTATATATTGCTTGTTTAGTGTAGAGAGGCAGCAAGTTTGTACTTACGGGTCTCAATTTTCCATGTGTGTTTTCAGGTGTGAATTTGGGTAACTGTGGGAAGCCAGGTGACTCTGAATTGTAACTATTATGATCTGCAAATAATAAACAACAGGAAATACTGTCAAACAACATTACAATCAAGATAAATAAAACAGAGCCAATCAGAGAATCAATCAATTTGATAATAAAGAAAAAAAATGTCAATAGCATATAGTAATGTCTTTCATGTGAAGTTCCTAGAGATTATACATGTATTGTAAAGTTCATAATTATACGTGGAGTGAAGTCTACACGAAAGTGTGAATAGCTTAACAAACACTGGACAAAGGAGTTCCCACCTCTCAAGTAAAAGTCAGTCAGTCAGTCATCATCCAACCCGCTATATCCGAACTACAGGGTCACGGGGGTCTGCTGGAGCCAATCCCAGTCAACACAGGGCACAAGGCAGGAACAAATCCCCGGGCAGGGCGCCAGCCCACCGCAGGGCACACACACACACACACAAACACACACACACACACCCACACCCACACCCACATACCAAGCACACACTAGGGACAACTTAGGATCGACAATGCACCTAACCTGCATGTCTTTGCACTGTGGAAGGAAACCGGAGCTCTCAAGTAAAAGGCCTGTTCATATTCACTGGTATATTAATAGCAGTCTTATTGTCACTTTTTTAAATGTTGTTGCTGTCACAAGGCAACAGCCAAAAGCTTAAGAAACTACTTCCAAAGTTCAAACAGGTGTACTCCACTAAGGAAAACATAATAAAACAAAGCTTAAGATGCTAGCACATAAGGGAGGGACTTTTTTCTCCAAATATTAAATTTAGAAACTAGAGAAAAGCTTGTTTCAGAGGTGGCAGATAGTGTGCTTGGTCGAATGACAAACCAGGAGGGGCTACTCTACCTGTCAAAAAGGAACAAATCACTATAGTATAACTACCATAGTTTGTGGGGCACTATTTTGCTCCCAGTATACTGTTTAAACTTCCCTTAGTAAAATATTTTTGGCTAGGATCTGACTTAATGGAAAAATCTCTAGTCAAGACTTGCAAGACTTAAAGAATCAAAAGCTACGCACACAAAGTATCACACATTTTCTTCTCTCAAGCTTCAGTCTTAAGCTAAATTAGAGAATGCTAAACATAGGGGTGGAGTGGTGGCTCTGAGGCTAAGGATCTGTGCTGGTATCCCGAAGGTTGCCAGTTCGAATCCCCGTCACTGCCAAAAGAGATCCTACTCTGCTGGGCCTTTGAGCAAGGCCCTTAACCTGTAATTGCTCCAGGGGCGCTGTACAATGGCTGACCCTGCGCTCTGACCCCAAGGGGTATGCAAAAACTAACAAATTCCTAATATGAGAAATCATATAAGGTGAAATAAAGAACAAAAAAAAAAAACAAACAAAAAAAACATACCAGTTTAGTTTTGCCAATGCAAGTTAATGCTTGTAGTTTGAATATTTTAATATATGAATAACACAGTGACAACTGTTACAAACAAAATGACAGTTACTCTGATTAACACTAGAAACCCTGAAGCATAAGAAAACATTCGTAATGCTGGGCCACCTTACATTTCTTCACACCTCCTCATCAGCAAATTTATTTTGCAAATGTGCCAATCAACGCTGGCAGTAGGTGGCCTGCTCCCCTATACCCCACTGAGGCAGCTGAAGTCAGACACAAAATTCTCACAGCTGAAGTCTATGTATCTGGGAGTTAGGTGTCTAGAATTGTATAGGGTAAATAATATATCACTATTTTGAAGTACATGACATTTCATGTGTGTTTCGTGTCTACAACGATCTGTGTAAATGTAGGATTACAGGAAATGAAAATATTTATAAGCTTGAGAGATTTTAGTGTTAAACAAATGCAATGTTATTTATGAATGATTCTAACATTAAAAAGAAAGTTAAAATCAAAAATAAATGTAATTCACATTACATCATAAATAAAATGTTGAAAAAAATGTACAACTTTAAAATGTTTTAAACTCTATTGAGCATCTTAATTATAAAAGAGTTCCAGTTAGCAACTATAATAAGTCATATTTTATTTAAATAGTTGATACCAGAAGAATGAGCTTTCTAATCTATGATCTATTTTTGTTTACGTTATACACATTTTCTACAACAGCTAAGTATAACCTATATATTAGTATAAAACCCATCTACTCAATTTCTCTAAAATAAGCTTACAAAATAATTGTGCAGTCTTACCGTTAACAGAGGGTGACCTGGGAAAAAACTGACTGACATTCTTATCTGGGCTGGTAAACGGGCTGACTGGAGGCTGGTCATACAAAGGCAATGGAGGAAGAGCTGTCACTGGCCGAAAAGATGGGGAGATCTGAAAGAATAAAAAATGTCTCTTTCACAATATTGTAAACATTTTAGGGGAAATATGACAATGTATGCAACAAACAAACAGTATAAAAAAAGAAACCATTATAAAAGTCCTTTAGTCTGACAACTTCATCAACAGAAACAGCATTCTAAAATTGTGTTTTAAATAACCACCAATCAAGTTAAAAAAAAAGAACAAAAAAAAAGAAAGAAAAAAATGTAGAGCCTGTAAGAAAAGTTAATTTTTCATACTATGTACAGTGGACAATGATGATGGAGGTAATCAATTAGCAAACATTTAAACTGAAAAAAACCTAATTCTGTATATGGCCAATCTGCAGAAAAGGGTCTCAGAAACAAATATTTAGATGTGGATATTTGATACTTATCTGCATAATACAATCTTTGGTGCCAAAAAAAAAAATGGTCCAAGTATTGCAAGTGAAAACAACAAGTATCAGAACAAAAAGCCATATCAAACAGCATGATAAACTAAAAGGAAATAGGCAAAAAAAAAAAACAAAAACAAAAAACCACCATTTATAGCAGGCCAGATTAAACTTTACAGACATCTCAGAATGATTTTCAGTTCTTTTAAAATGTAGTTGAGCTTTTCATATATGTGAAACTGAATTCAAGACATCTCAAATATCTCAGTATACATCTGGCGCCGCCGTGAGTGGCAGCCTTTTCAGCAGCTCCGTGTATGACTGTATATGTATGTGAACTTTTCTACTTTTATTTTTCTATTTTTATTTATTGATCACTCCTATTACTTTATTTTATGTGGATTCGTTCCCTGGACACACTTACTTTTACAACGTGGGCATGGATTTTTACACGCCGAGACTCGCCTATTCAAGTACTCAACTTCGAGCGCTGAGAACAAATGCCAGTGCTGGTGTGGTTCCATATTTACCCGACGAAGTAAGAAGGCAGTATCGTGGCAGCAGAGCTGGCACTAAGCTAAAAATGAAGCGGCTTGCGAGAAAGTGGCGTTTCAAGCCTTCGGTGCCTTCTGTGATTCTGGGGAATGTGAACTCAATCTCAAATAAGATCGACGAACTGGCTGCGCTAGTGAAAAATGTCAGGACCTACAGAGAATGCAGTTTGTTGTGTTTTTGCGAAACCTGGCTAAATAACACCATCCCAGATGCCAACGTGGAGCTACCCGGGTTTAGCACAGTTAGAGCGGACAGAGATGCAAGTACCTGTGGGAAGCACAAAGGAGGAGGACTCGCTCTCTATGTTAATACACGGTGGTGTAACTCTGGACATGTTAACGTCAAAATCTCCACTTGCTGCAGGGATATCGAACTGTTGGCCGTAAGTTTATGTCCCTACTACTTGCCCAGAGAGTTTGGACATGTCATTGTTGTCATCGTGTACATCCCTCCTCGGGCGGACGTGGAGTCAGCGAGTGACATCATCCATTCTGCTGTTGCTAAGTTACAAACGCAGCACCCTGAGGCGCTTGTGCTAATCGCTGGAGACTTTAACCATGTGACGCTGGACAAAACATTACCTGCATTCTCCCAGTTTGTGGACTGTAACACCCGGGGAATTAAGACTATTGATTTACTGTATGCAAACGTTAAAGACGCATACAGCGCCACCCCGCTGCCTGCGCTTGGGAAAGCAGATCATAACCTGGTTCTGCTTCAGCCTCACTATAAACCAAAAGTGAGAGTCCTACCTACAACCACACGATCATTCAGGAAGTGGACCCCGGAGGCTGAGAATACTCTGAGAGAATGTTTTGGAACTACAGACTGGGATATCCTGCAGGGTTCTCATAGTGAGAACATTGAGGAAGTTGTTGACTGCACTACTGACTACATCAACTTCTGTATGGACATTGTAGTTCCAGTAAGAACAGTACGCTGCTATGCTAACAACAAGCCATGGATTACAAGTGACATCAAGGGCCTTTTGAACCAGAAAAAAAGGGCTTTTAAAGACGGTGATCAGCATGAGCTCAAGCGCGTGCAGAAGGAACTCCGAGTCCAGCTCAGGGCGGCGAAGGAGCAGTACAGGAGAAAGCTGGAGCAGAAGTTGCAGAATAACAGCATGAAGGAAGTGTGGGATGGGATGAAGATCATCACTGGCTGCAGCTCAAAGCGGGGTACCACCATCGAGAGAGACGTGAAGAGAGCAAACCAAATGAACAACTTCTTTAACAGGTTTGACCACCCTAACCCACTCTCACCTCGGAGTATTGCACCCTCCACACATCCTTCTGCTGATACCAGCATAGGAAAGGCATCCCCACCCATAATTACAACAGCGCAAGTGAGCAGAGAGCTGAGGAGACTTCGTGCCAGCAAAGCAGCGGGTCCAGATGGAGTATCGCCACGACTGCTGAAGGTCTGTGCATCGGAGCTGGGGGGTCCTCTACAGCGCATCTTCAACCTGAGCCTGGAACAGGGGAGAGTCCCGAGGCTTTGGAAAACATCCAGTCCCAAAGGTATCATGTCCTAGTGAGCTGAATGACTTTCGGCCTGTTGCTCTGACATCACATGTGATGAAGACCATGGAGAGGCTGCTGCTTCACCACCTTAGGCCACAGGTTCAACACACCCTTGACCCTCTGCAGTTTGCATATCAGGAGAAGGTGGGAGCGGAGGATGCCATCATCTACATGCTACACCGATCCCTCTCTCACTTGGACAGAGGCAGTGGTGCTGTAAGAATTATGTTTCTAGACTTCTCTAGCTCCTTCAACACAATCCAACCTCTGCTCCTTAGGGACAAGCTGACAGAGATGGGATTAGATTCATTCCTAGTGGCATGGATCGTGGACTATCTTAAAGACAGACCTCAGTATGTG
This sequence comes from Erpetoichthys calabaricus, assembly GCF_900747795.2. Classification (NCBI taxonomy): domain Eukaryota; kingdom Metazoa; phylum Chordata; class Cladistia; order Polypteriformes; family Polypteridae; genus Erpetoichthys; species Erpetoichthys calabaricus. The sequence continues at coordinate 223,845,046 of NC_041397.2, read as the reverse complement.
CGTCTTGGGAACTGCACGTCTGACATTGTGGTCAGCAACACAGGAGCGCCACAGGGGACTGTACTTTCTCCGGTCCTGTTCAGCCTATATACATCGGACTTCCAATACAACTCGGAGTCCTGCCACGTGCAAAAGTTTGCTGATGACACTGCTATCGTGGGCTGCTTCAGGAATGGGCTGGAGGAGTATAGGGACCTAATCAAGGACTTTGTTAAATGGTGCGACTCAAACCACCTACACCTGAACACCAGCAAAGCCAAGGAGCTGGTGGTGGATTTTAGGAGGCCCAGACCCCTCATTGACCCAGTGATCATCAAAGGTGACTGTGTGCAGATGGTGCAGACCTATAAATATCTGGGAGTGCAGCTGGATGATAAATTAGACTGGACTGCCAATACTGATGCGCTGTGCAAGAAAGGACAGAGCCGGTTATACTTCCTTAGAAGGCTGGCGTCCTTCAACATCTGCAATAAGATGCTGTAGATGTTCTATCAGACAGTTGTGGCGAGCGCCCTCTTCTACGCAGTGGTGTGCTGGGGAGGCAGCATTAAGAGGAAAGACGCCTCACGCCTGGACAAACTGGTGAGGAAGGCAAGCTCTATTGTTGGCATGGAGCTGGACAGTTTGACATCTGTGGCAGAGCGAAGGGCGCTCAGCAGGCTCCTATCAATTATGGAGAATCCACTGCATCCACTTAATAGTATCATCTCCAGACAGAAGAGCAGCTTCAGCGACAGACTGCTGTCACTGTCCTGCTCCACTGACAGAGTGAGGAGATCGTTCCTCCCCCAAACTATGCGACTCTTTAATTCCACCCGGGGGGGGGGGGGGGGGGGGGGTAAACGTTAACATTTAACATTATACAAAGTTATTGTCTGTTTTTCACCTGCATTATTATCATTCTTTAATTTAATATTATTTATTGTATCAGTATGCTGCTGCTGAAGAATGTGAATTTCCCATTGGGATTAATAAAGTATCTATCTATCTATCTGTACATTTTAATATATTTACAATGAATTGAGCTATCTCACATGCTTTTCCAGATATCTAATTTCAGGATATCTCTAGATATTTTAGATACTGTATTTGCTTTTCAAGATAATATATTTCAAATATATCTTAATATGGCCTTTTATTCACTTTAAGATATCAACAATTTATTTTTTGTTGTCTGACTATAATAACCCTTGGTGGATGATGATAATGCAGCTTAATGTAATGATAATGATACTGCTGCTTTACTGTGCATTTAATTTCTGTTGTGTTCTCTTGTGTCACGTGTGTGATTCTTGTTCACTGTGGACACTTTATTTATAATGGTTATTCTTCTTCTCTTGGCAGTTTGTTTTAAATTCCTACAGTTTCCACTTGTTGTTCATGGCAATTCTTACCAACTGTTATAACATTTATCACAAAGAGACCATGACAAGCATTTAATGAACTGCACAACTTATGGCATATTTTCTCATTTACTCAGCTGTTAAATCAAAAAGTATCCATCAGCCTGAAACTTTGGATTGGGGGGCTTGGTAACTTTGAACAGGAGGTAATTACAAAAACTACATTAACATTATTATAATTTATAATATTATATTATACAATTCCTGTAAGTAAAACACATTTCAAGTGCCAAGCACATTTTAATAAACACATCCAATACTATCTTAAATGCTTTAATATATTTACTAGTGCAATAACTGAAAAAGAAATCTGCAATATATTCTTTTGAAATGTGTAAATAATGAACAACTTTCCTTCATAGCTATCAAAAATTGAGGCCTGTCTGCTAAAGAGTGCCTGACCTATAGGGTGATACCATATGTATTTCAATAGCTAGCTTGTACATCTATAAAAGTCAATCTTGAAAGCGAATTTTGGTTCTCTGATGGCATTTTAAACAAATCAATGATTGGTTGAGATGTAGTGAAAGACAAGTTATTCTCTTCAATAAATGAGGCAACCCATATTTTTTCATTGCATACATGGTCTGGCATAGTGACAGTGGAAGCTGTGGTAGCGGTTGGGACCCCTGGCACTGTTGATATAAACTGGGAAGCACAAATACTATAACTGCACTGTGTACTTGCATCATATAATGATGTACTTTTTTTGGACTTGTGCAAGTTATTTTAATTTGCAATAGAAAGTGCCAGGGCATTGTCCTTTATCCTCCAATCAAGCAAACCATCATTTATTTTTAGCCCCTTGTTCTTATTGTACTTGTATGTCTCCCAGCCTTAACCAACTCTGAGTCCAACTTGAACTGTGCTCACAATACACTCATGGTGACTTACCAAATACAGCTCACTAAAGACTGGTTAACAGACTACCTTGCATGCATACAGGTGGTATTTGCGAGAGTACTGCTACACAGTTGGTTAAAATATGTCCAAAATAAAAACCTACATTGATGCATTTGTTCAGGCTGTTGCTGCTTTAATTGTGGAAAGGGCAGAAAATAAGCCTTGTTAACTACAACATCCCACATACCCTCCAATCATGATGTTCACGTTAGTAAGCTTCCCTTTAAACTTGAGACATGCAGAGTGATAGTTGCAGAATTATTTTAGATTATTTGATATTATTTAGAAATTAAAATGTTGCAGATGCCTCATGTAAACGTAATCATTACTTGGAAAAAAAATACAAAACACACAGCTCAAGTGTTATTTATATATCTCTCCCTGAACACAGTGTATAAAAGTGACTCCATTTTAGTTATTATAGTTAACGAAAACTAAAATCAAAACTGAAACTATAATTAAAAAAACAAGTTCGTAAACTGAAATAATTAACAAAGCTGACATGAAAAACTAAAACAAAACGAAATGATTAAAGTAGCTGGAAAGACTAACTGAAATAAAATAATAATATACAAAAAATATTGCTAGCTTTCGTTTTTGAATGAATACTCTTGCCATTAGTCTTTAACCCTTGTAACTTTTAACTCTAAAATAGAAAGTCATCCACCACGAGCCATCCGCACATACTCGTCCAGTGAATGGCGGCTGGTGACAGACGGAAGGTGATCACACAGCATTTAAATAAAAACTAAATTAAAACTAAGAACACACAATGAAGGAAAAGTAAAACTAAACTGAATTTCCAAGTAAGGTCAGAAACAAATCTAGAAATAAAAACTAATATAAAAAGGTAAAATTAATAACCTTGCCTGACATACATGTTGTTGAATTCTTCTCTACTTAGCAAGCAGAGAAGTGTTTATTATTTATGATTGTTGGGAAGACATTTCAATGCAGAATAAGACTATCTGTAAGACAGAGTGGGTTTAAAAACATCACATATAGAGCCGATACAAAAAAAAAAACAAAATAGTGATGCCCACCATGCACAGACTGAGCCACACTAATGTATAATGACTGAGGGAAGTCACATGAAATAAAATTTGAACAATTACAAAAGCATAAAACTGTGAAGTACAGTGGTAGCAAAGGGAACGGATTTCACTTCGTCATATATCTTGTTGATTCCATGAACAGCAAATACCTGAAAAATAAATGCTTTTTCTTTTTTAATAAAGTTTCATGTGTGTTTAATGTATTTTACAGAAATTGTAGCATTATAGATATACTGATTTGGATTCTGAATTTCTTTATGGAATCGCTAGAATGAGGTCAGTGATGAATGCTTGAAAGGCTGGAGCAAACAACAAACCCAAACAAACTCCACCATTCCATCCCCCCAAGATATAAAATAAACTGAGAAAAAGCTGGCACTTCCAGAAAATGCATTTAGTTATGATCCTGAATTGTAAACATCTTTATTTGAGGAAGGATATAGCTGTTTCCACCTCCATTAAGGCTTGCAAAAAATCTGATTGACAGTTTCCTAACATTCACTTCATGTTTACAAAAAGACTCTTTACATAAAAGATGGTGAATTAGCCTCTAGCACAGGGAGCTACTTTATGTCACCTTGTGGGGCTGATAACTTAACAGATCTTTTACACAACAAGCTTTAATAAAAAAAAACAAAACTATTCAATAAAATTAAAAAGACACCCAAAAAATAAAACCCACACATATGAGGTATTCAAGTAAATGGCACATACTCACATGCATGATCTTTTATTGTAAAACAATTTGCTTTAATTTAGACTGAATAATGATATGGTGGGCGCACTGGATTAGCTTAGAAGCATATGTGTTATATATCATAATACACAGGGTACATGGAATTACCATTATGTGCTCTCCCTTTCTCCATCCCATCAAATAAAACAAGACATGCGTTGACAGGCTGTGTACACCATCGTTTATTAGCATTACTTTAGTTTCATGGCAGTGTGTTTTTGTTTGCAAGTTGAATATCTGCATAATAACAATGACAAGGAAATGACAGAAACCTGTGAATAGCATACAATGTCACAAAACCAATAATGTACCAAAACCTTTGCTGCTTTCAATTCATCAATCACTTTTGACAATAAAAGCTGTTTTGCTTGCAGCAAACTAAAAATGTATTTTCTGATTTCTTGCACTGAATTTGGTCAATTATTTTTGTGAGCTATAATGTAATGTCCCGACACTTGTTCCATTCCTGGAAACATTTCCTGTACTCATTTTTTGTTACTATGTCTGAAAGCCTCCTGCAGTTTTTTCCAGGATTTCTTCCATGGTAGCAAGTTATCTTCATTTGAATCTCAATTTTAATTTTGGGGACAAAAAGGAGTCACACAGAGAGCATGATCTTGCAAATACTGGGGGCAGGGTTGGAAAGCAACTAACACATTGTTTTTGGTCAAAAATTCCTTGACTGAGAATGCAGTGTGTGCAGTTGCATTGCCATGGTGCAAAATGCTGTTTTGCATGTGTAACTCATTTTTTTTTCCCTCACGCTTTCCTGCAGACACCTCAGCACTTCAGTGTAATGTTGCTGAGTAACAATCTGTTTAGAGGAAACAAATTATATATAAACAAGTAGTCAATGTGAAATAATGCGATCATAGTTATCTGGATGTGTGATATGCTTTTTTTTTGGCCTTAGGGGGTAAGCTGAAGTGATCTTCAAAATTTTAGAATAAATGACAGAAAAACACAAATCAGCACAGCGTCACTCATTGGATTAACCTCCTCTTAGCGTTACATTTTTTCTCAAAAAAACAAATGTTTTTTGGCTTGAAAAATTACATTGTATTAAATTTAATCTTTCTACTGTAAAACATGCGAAAACCATAAAAGTACGAAGTCAGAGTGTAGAAATAATATAATGATACAAATACAATAATAATAATATGAACAGCACACTGCACATGTGCGAGTGATATGAGTGTCACTTTCGGATTCACCAGAATCACTTTCAGTTTCACTGATTGTTTCAATTTCATTGCCTAAGGTCAGATTTACTTTGTCATCACTGCTGATGAGAGGCATTTCTTACAAGACGCCATTATGATGCTAGGAGAAGACGCAACTACACAGTTGCCCATAACACTCGGGCCTGATGCCTACACAAGTCATGCCAATACAATTGCCTGAGTAACATTCGGCACTAATGCTACTGGCACTTTTACAGCCTGAGTAATCCTCGTGTCTTACACAAAAAGCATCTGTATTGTTGCCCATGTGACATTTGGGACTAAAGCTTTTAGCACTGTTGTTAAAGCTTGAGTGACGCACGAGTCTAATGCTAAGAAGGTTCACAAGACTGCAGGCATACGACACCTAGTTCCATCCTTGAGAACTACACTATTTCTGTGCTACTGACTGATTCTGAAGATTTTTGGATCCCCATCATATATAAAAAAAAACACAATTGCTGATGGTCCAGCCTTGGAGAAGAATTTAGCTTTATTACCTGTGTGTCCCCTATCCACTGGGAGTCTCCATTTTCTGAGCCTGCTAGTTCCTCCACTAGAACACAGGGAAAGACTCCAATACGACCATTAAACTCTCCTTCCCAAAACCCATCATCTTCTTGGTTATCTTTATTCAGGATGCGAATAATAGCACCTTCAGGGAAGGATAACTCATCGTCGGTCTGACCTTCATAGTCATATAGAGCCTTGACAAAACTCACTGTGAAAGCACAACAAGAATGGGAAATAGATTTTGTAAAATGTAAGCAAAAACACAAGAATCTTTAAAAAAAAACATTTAAATTGAAGAATATTACATTAAGTCATCATAGAAATTGAAAATTTAACTTACTGTTTGTATCCCCATTCACACTGCCTGATGCCAGCTCAGGCTCTGTGGAGTTGCTTGAAGTGTGAGATCTTGCATCAAGTGCAGCGAGGGACTGAAGCATGCTAAGTAGGCTGTTGGATGTAGGGAACTGAAGGTACTTCTCAGGGACGTAACCTATATGCCCCGCTTTATTCCGTGCCTGTTAAGATTACAAGAGTAAATCTGAACAATTACCGAATTGATTTTAAACATCTGCATGTATCACAACATTATGCAGTGTTGCAACAAGGATACATTGCACACATTTAGTTTTGAGTACATCACAAAATCAAAGCTGAAAAATTACTACTCAAGTTATAATATGAAGGTTTTCATCATTTCATCACATTATTTTACCTCTAATTGATCTCCCAGTTTCAATAGAGGGACTTTTTTTCTTTACTGCTTTAAGATAAGTATAGTAGTGTCAGATTTACATTTATAGGGCATAGAGAAATCTTTTTTGCCATAGTTTTATATGCTTAACTCTTTTTAAAATTATTTTACTATTAGTTAATTTTTTTCTTGTGGACTTTTATTTGCTTAATTTTAATCTTAACAATAAAGATTAACAATGAGCAGAGAAGATACAAGGGCAAATAAGAGTGCAATTCTGTAGCTACTTATAGCAGGTATGCTCAACAGTAAATAACTGCCTAAACAAGCAGAACACCGGGTAAGGCAGATTGAAAACTAGTGACAACGATGAAAATCCTCACATAACATGTTATAACAGAAGCTTTGTAAACTCATTTTTGCAATTTATTAATTGACTCCATAGTAGAGGTCTTCATTGTAGTGGAAAAGCCGATGGTCCTGACTAAACATTGTGTGGTGTGTGAGTAAAATTAAAGAGTAGGGAGTGGACTCAGGCATGTCAACTTTATTCTTGAGGTCATGAATGGGTGATGCACCTAACTTTATATATACATATATACACGTACACCTTTATGCTCATTTGCACAGTTAATAAAAAATGGAAAATAGTTATATATAAAAAAAAAAAGCTTTAAATTGTACATACCTTTACCCAGTCCTCCATGTCCCCATCTTCAATTACATCCAAAACCTCTTGCTCCTCAATAGTCAGCTCATCAGGTTGAGAGGCCTGAGAAATAACCAACAAGAAATACTGTACAGTAATCCCTCCTCCATCGCGGGGGTTGCGTTCCAGACCCCCCCGCGAAAGGTGAAAATCCGCGAAGTAGAAACCATATGTTTATATGGTTATTTTTATATTGTCATGCTTGGGTCACAGATTTGCACAGAAACACAGGAGGATGTAGAGAGACAGGAACGTTAATCAAACACTGCAAACAAACATTTGTCTCTTTTTCAAAAGTTTAAACTGTGCTCCATGACAAGACAGAGATGACAGTTCCGTCTCACAATTAAAAGAATGCAAACATATCTTCCTCTTCAAAGGAGTGCACGTCAGGAGCAGAGACTGTCATAAAGACAGAGGAAAGCAAACAAGTCAATAGGGCTGTTTGGCTTTTAAGTATGCGAAGCACAGTGGCACAAAGCAGTTACAATGAAGGCAGCAGCTCACACCCCCTCCATCAGGAGTAGAGAGAGAGACAGAGAAAAACAAACAATCAAAAATCAATACGTGCCCTTCGAGCTTTTAAGTATGCGAAACACTGTGCAGCATGTCGCTTCACGAAGCAGCTGCACAGAAGGTAGCAATGTGAAGATAATCTTTCAGCATTTTTTGACGAGCGTCCATATCGTCTAGGTGTGCGAACAGCCCCCCTGCTCAATCCCCCTACGTCAGGATCAGAGAAAGTCAGTGCAAGAGAGAGAGACAAGTAAGTTGAGTAGCTTCTCAGCCATCTGCCAATAGCGTCCCTTGTATGAAATCAACTGGGCAAACCAACTGAGGAAGCATGTACCAGAAATTAAAAGACCCATTGTCCTCAGAAATCCGCGAACCAGCAAAAAATCCGCGATATATATTTAAATATGCTTACATATAAAATCCGCAATAGAGTGAAGCCGCGAAAGACGAAGCGCGATATAGCGAGGGATTACTGTATATTGTTTCTTTATTTTTAATTTTTGTTTATAAAAACATTGTGCTCAGTTCTTTTATTAAGATATTGTCAGCAAAAGTGATTCATCATGCCTCAAAAAAAGACAATAGGCTTGTGGTCTTTGAGCTTTCTCTGCCATACACTTTGCCCTTTTTGGAGTTACATGTATAAACTAAACAAAAGTGACAAAAGTGTCTTGGTCTCTAAAAAAATCTAAGGCTTGTATTTAAATACAATGCAGTGTGTTCAGTTCAGTTCGTTATTTCTACAAAGAACACTGAAACTCTTATGTGCTCTTTTCATTACGCTGACAATCATTTGCTGTGCATCTCACTTTATGGCCTATGTAAAATAAATTCACAAAGCACTGCATTGTCACACCTCCATGGTTACTGCAAGCACACAAATGAGCAAATAACGTATCCTTACTTCAAGAAAATAGGACCACGAATATGTGATAAAATGATTATTTCTAGTTTTGTTCTGTCATCACAAGGAAGCCTCACAAATGTGGACAGCAACTTATTTAAAATTGACATCTTTGCCAATTCAAACTGGATGTATTTAGTAATATTTATAGTTTTTTTTTTTTTTTTTAACATGTTCTATAGTGCTCTCTTGTGACCTACTAATACAGTAAATGTATTTTCAATATGTATTAAAAAAATCTTTATTTTAGAACAAAATTTTATATGGTCTTCCCATGGGCTCACCACCTATGGGAGGGGCCAAGGAGGTCGGGTGCAGTGTGAGTTGGGTGGTGGCCGAAGGCGGGGACCTTGGCGGTCCGATCCTCGGCTACAGAAACTGGCTCTTGGGACGTGGAATGTCACCTCTCTGAAGGGGAAGGAGCCTGAGCTAGTGCGCGAAGTTGAGAGGTTCCGGCTAGATATAGTCGGACTCACCTCGACGCACAGCTTGGACTCTGGAACCAATCTCCTTGAGAGGGGCTGGACTCTCTACCACTCTGGAGTTGCCCCCGGTGAGAGGTGCCGAGCAGGTGTGGGTATACTTATTGCCCCCCAACTTGGAGCCTGTACATTGGGGTTTACCCCGGTGGACGAGAGGGTAGCCTCCCTTCGCCTTCGGGTGGGGGGACGGGTCCTAACTGTTGTTTGTGCGTATGCGCCGAACAGCAGTTCGGAGTACCCACCCTTTTTGGAGTCCCTGGAGGGGGTGCTAGAGGGCATACCTTCTGGGGACTCCCTCGTTCTGCTGGGAGACTTCAATGCTCACGTGGGCAATGACAGTGAGACCTGGAAGGGCGTGATTGGGAGGAATGGCCCCCCTGATCTGAACCCGAGCGGTGTTTTGTTATTGGACTTCTGTGCTCGTCACGGATTGTCCATAACGAACACCATGTTCAAGCATAGGGGTGTTCATATGTGCACTTGGCACCAGGACACCCTAGGCCTCAGTTCGATGATCGACTTTGTGGTCGTGTCGTCGGACTTGCTGCCACATGTCTTGGACAGTCGGGTGAAGAGAGGGGCGGAGCTGTCAACTGATCACCACCTGGTGGTGAGTTGGCTTCGATGGTGGGGGAGGATGCCGGTCAGGCGTGGTAGGCCCAAACGTGTTGTGAGGGTCTGCTGGGAACGTCTGGCAGAGCCCCCTGTCAGAAGTAGCTTCAACTCCCACCTCCGGCAGAACTTCGACCACATCCTGAGGGAGGTGGGGGACATTGAGTCCGAATGGGCCATGTTCCGTGCCTCTATTGTTGAGGCAGCTGACCGGAGCTGTGGCCGTAAGGTGGTCGGTGCCTGTCGTGGCGGCAATCCCCGAACCCGCTGGTGGACACCGGCGGTGAAGGATGCCGTCAAGCTGAAGAAGGAGTCCTACAGGACCCTTTTGTCCTGTGGGACCCCGGAGGCAGCTGATAGGTACCGGCAGGCCAAGCGGAATGCGGCTTTGGTGGTTGCTGAGGCAAAAACTCGGGCGTGGGAGGAGTTTGGGGAGGCCATGGAGAATGACTTTCGGACGGCTTCGAGGAGATTCTGGTCCACCATCCGGCGTCTCAGGAAGGGGAAGCAGTGCAGTGTCAACACTGTATATGGTGGGGATGGTGCGCTGCTGACCTCGACTCGGGATGTTGTGGGTCGGTGGGGGGGATACTTCGAAGACCTCCTCAATCCCATTAACATGCCTTCCAATGAGGAAGCAGAGCCTGGGGACTCAGAGGTGGGCTCCCCCATCTCTGGGACTGAGGTCACCGAGGTGGTCAAAAAACTCCTTGGTGGTAGGGCCCCGGGGGGGGATGAGATACGCCCGGAGTTCCTCAAGGCTCTGGATGTTGTAGGACTGTCTTGGCTGACACGCCTCTGCAACATCGCATGGACATCAGGGACAGTGCCTCTGGATTGGCAGACCGGGGTGGTGGTCCCCCTCTTTAAGAAGGGGGATCGGAGGGTGTGTTCCAACTACAGAGGGATCACACTCCTCAGCCTCCCTGGAAAAGTCTATTCAGGGGGTCCTGGAGAGGAGGGTCCGTCGGATAGTCGAGCCTCGGATTCAGGAGGAACAGTGTGGTTTTCGTCCTGGTCGCGGAACAGTGGACCAGCTCTATACCCTTAGCAGGGTCCTGGAGGGTGCATGGGAGTTTGCCCAACCAGTCTACATGTGTTTTGTGGACTTAGAAAAGGCATTCGACCGTGTCCCTCGGGGAATCCTGTGGGGGGTACTCCGAGAGTATGGGGTACCGGCCCCCCTGATAAGGGCTGTTCAGTCGCTGTACGATCGGTGCCAGAGCTTGGTCCGCATTGCCGGCAGTAAGTCGAACCCGTTTCCAGTGAGAGTTGGACTCCGCCAGGGCTGCCCTTTGTCACCGATTCTGTTCATATCTTTTATGGACAGAATTTCTAGGCGCAGCCAGGGTGTTGAGGGGGTCCAGTTTGGTGGGCTCAGGATTGGGTCACTGCTTTTTGCAGATGATGTTGTCCTGTTTGCTTCATCAGGCCGTGATCTTCAGCTCTCTCTGGATCGGTTCGCAGCCGAGTGTGAAGCGGCTGGGATGAGAATCAGCACCTCCAAATCCGAGACCATGGTCCTCAGCCGGAAAAGGGTGGAGTGCCCTCTCAGGGTTGGGAGCGAGATCCTGCCCCAAGTGGAGGAGTTCAAGTATCTCGGGGTCTTGTTCACGAGTGAGGGAAGAATGGAGCGTGAGATCGACAGGCGGATCGGTGCGGCATCCGCAGTAATGCGGGCATTGTATCAGTCTGTCGTGGTGAAAAAGGAGCTGAGCCGCAAGGCGAAGCTCTCAATTTACCAGTCGATCTATGTTCCTACCCTCACCTATGGTCATGAGCTATGGGTAGTGACCGAAAGAACGAGATCGCGAATACAAGCGGCTGAAATGAGTTTCCTCCGCAGGGTGTCTGGGCTTTCCCTTAAAGATAGGGTGAGAAGCTCAGTCATCCGGGAGGGGCTCAGAGTAGAGCCGCTGCTCCTCCGCATCGAGAGGAGTCAGATGAGGTGGCTCGGGCATCTGATCAGGATGCCTCCTGGACGCCTCCCTGGTGAGGTGTTCCGGGCACGTCCAACCGGGAGGAGGCCCCGGGGAAGACCCAGGACACGCTGGAGGGACTATGTCTCTCGACTGGCCTGGGAACGCCTTGGGATTCTCCCGGAAGAGCTAGAAGAAGTGGCCGGGGAGAGGGAAGTCTGGGCATCTCTGCTCAAGCTGCTGCCCCCGCGACCCGACCTCGGATAAGCGGGAGACAATGGATGGATGGATGGATTTTATATGGTAAATTAATATATACCATAGTTGTGAAGAAATATCTTGAGCCTGAAAAATGTCTAACTTATCCTTTAACTCCTTCAATCCTGATTTTTTTTCCCAATGACTGAGAACGTTTTGCCCAGGTTAATTTTATCCTTCTTTCATCCAGAAAAGATACTGAAAAAAAAATTTGCTCAAGTGATGCCTTTACCATGTTTTTTTTCATGTTGACTAAGAAATATCAAAATTTCTTTAAACTTGACATGGGCTGTTCCCTTTGTTTAGTTTTTTTTAACATTGTTTAATCTTAAAATTACACACAAGTGGGCATACCAATCGATTTGTTATTTTAAGATTTTCTTGAATTAACATAAAAACCAAATATAGTTAGTTTAATGTATTTATAGTAGAATTTTCAGCAAAGTTTGACCAATGAACATTCAAGGCAAAAAACTAAAATATTTTTTTCATTCATTCCTTGCAGTGCAACTAAAGTGCAACAAAAATTGAATATTTTTTAACTTTGTATTGATTTTAAATAAAAATGCAACTTAGACCATGTTGAATGGTCTGTTTTTTAATGACCTCCAAAACAAATCCTATGATGGCCTATAAATCCCGATTGCTACTACTCCGAGTTGGTAGGTTCTACTTATAGATGTCCCTCCTAGATAGGATGATAGATCCTAGATAGGATGAACCCTATCTATTTGCGATGAGCTGTTATGAAAAAGTTTCTGTTTGGCACAAAGCACAGGTGGATGCTGCATTTGTCACAATAGTCACAGTTTGTTATCAAAGTTGGGCATGTGGTCATAAACTGGAAGAACCTGTCACAGCTGAATGTATTTCTGAAAAGACCAAAAAATATACAGTATCAGAATCCCCGAATATAGAATCTCTGAGAAACTTCATAACTTCCATTGCTAAGTGAAGGCCAATTGGGTTTCTTATTTCTTCTGAGCTGACACTCTTTAAACCTGCACTACCACTTTACTGGGCAAATAAATTGGCATGCACTGGCATTATCTCAAATCTCTCATATGGAACATACTTTGAGAAGCACTGATATGGGTTTGTGGGTTGTGTCATTTCATTTCAATATTTCTCATATATGGTGCTGACAGTTGAAAATGATTTATGGTGCTATTTTATGTCTTGCTTACCAGTGAGAACTATATCACTTAATTCATCATTCTCTACAATGTCTTGTGTCTCTGTATCTTCTAATTCAGCCTCGGCTGCTACCTCAAAATTTTCCATCACAAAAGATAACATGTATTTCTCTACTACATGTATGTATTTGTCTTGGTTTACTCTAGAATCCATTAAAAAAAAGAAGATCCAAATTTTCCATATATGACCTATATATTTCCTTATATTTAATTTAACATGCTGCGTTGGGCTGGTGCCCTGCCCAGGGATTTGTTCCTGCCTTGTACCCTGTGTTGGCTGGGATTGGCTCCAGAAGACACCCGTGACCCTGTGTTAGGATATAGCAGGTTGAAAGATGAAAGATTGAAAGATATTTTATTGCATGCCATCTGGTGGCTATCAACAGAAGTTCACTGCTATTGACAAAAAGGCTTGGCTTTTATTTTTTTTTATTGTTCTTTATTTCGCCTTATACAATTTCTTGCATTAGGAATTTGTTAGTTTTCGCATACCCCTTGGGGTCAGAGCACAAGGTCAGCCATTGTACAGCGCCCCTGGAGCAATTGAAAGTTAAGGGCCTTGCTCAAGGGTCCAGCAGAGTAGGATCTCTTTTGGCTGTGATGGGGATTCGAACCGGCAACCTTTGGGTTGCCTCAGAGCCACCACTCCACCCAATTTACTAGTAACAGTAGATGATATGAACATTTACAATAATGTTAGCATTATTTTTTATAATAACACCAAGTTAGAAAAATAAGCAGATTCACAATTCTTAAACATCAAATTGTGCCATTATTGCATGCTGCACTGAAAACAAACTATACATGTAACTGCTATCTACTTATAAAGTTGTCAGTCATCAAACAAATAGTACTGACCAAAAAAAGATGTATGCTGTGGTAACAGAGACAGATGGACAGAGCATGCAGTGTGATGTGTAAGAAAATAACATTGAAGTGTACTCCAGAGAACAAACACCATCAGGCATATGACAGTAGGAAGTAGCATATTCAATACAAGGGGGCTCCACCCCCTGCTCGCTTCGCTCGCCTACCCCCGGCGTTTTGAACCCGTGCCCGCTGGGCAGCTACGTGTCCGGATGACGCACGTTTAATACGGAGCGTTTGCCCGTGTCATTCTGGAGTCCCCCACTGGTAATACAGAGCTTCGTCCGTACTATTACGCGGTGCATTTTGGACTACTGCGGACCCCGTAGTTTTTCTCGTTTCAGTTTGTATCTTTGGTCAGTTGAGCTCATGTTTTTCAAGCTTTTGAATTCCGGTCTTCATTATCTGTAACCTGCTGACCAAGTGCGTGGCCCCCTTGTTCAACCTGTTTATGACGTTTTACTTTGCTTTCTACTCTGTCTTTAATTTCTGACCTAGCTTTATTTCGGTTTTGTTTCAATGACACTGGGTCCGTGGTGATTATATGTAAAGGAGGCAGTGTAATTTTACCCTTTTGACAACTACGTGTAAATTCATTATTTGTATTGCCAGTTGTTTCTTCTGGGAAGTTAAGTGAATGACAATGATTGCAAATGACATTCATTAATCCCAATGAATTTTCCTCAATAGTGGACTCATTATTGAAGGCGTTGTCAGCCAACTGGCGTAAGCATTTAGCAGGTGTCTGGCGTTGATGTCCGCGACGGGCATGTTTTGCTTGTGGCGTTTGACTGACGCGTTGTTGCATGTAAATTATTTGTGACGCGCTATTTTGTAGTTTTAATTGATTTGCCACCGCTTTGCGAAATAAGGAGGATCGCACTCACTGTTAATATGTATCCTTTTCTGCAGTTGAACGGTTAATAGTGCTTTATTGTAAGGAGATACACCTATGCTCACACCTATGCTGCCTAGTGTGAAGGTGTTCAGATGACGTATGTTTAATATGGACGTTTCCTTTAGAAATGTGGTTTTGGGTGTCACTTCTTATTGAGGGGGGGGGGGGGGGGTTTGGTTGAGGATTGTTCTTTCTTTTTGTGTCCCATGGGCTTGACACCTACGCCGACACCCATGCTGCCTAGTGTGAAGGTGTCGACGTTCACTTTAGAATATGTGGCTTTGGGTGTCACTTCTTATGGATGTGTGGGGGGGATTGTTGTTGCGCGAGCGTCTTCTTTCTTTTTGTGTTCCTGTGTCTTGTTTGAATCCCCCTCTTTGTGTGTGTCCCGTCCCTTGCTTGTAGGGTCTGTGGGGTGGTTTTGTGTTCTTTTTTATTGTCTTCCATGGGCTTGTTGAATCCCCCTCTTGGTGTGTGTCCCGTCCCGTGCCTGTAGGGGGGGGTGGTCGTGCCTTGCCGTTGTGCGCTCGTCTGTTCTTTTTTTTTGTTGTGTTTAGTTTCGTGTGCAATGTGTCTTGTGCTTTGCCCGCGGTTGAGTACTTTTTTATGTGCCTTTTCCTTTTTTCGGTGCTTGTGTGACTCCTTTTTGTATGTGCTCACTCCTTTTTTCTGTGGTCTTGTCCGCCACTCGCGGCCCCTCATCCGCCTTTGTCGCCCTCTTTTGTCCGCCTTTTTCCGACTCTTGCGGACTCTTTTTGCGCCTGCGCCTCTCGCGGCCCCTCATCCGCCTCTCTCGCCCTCTTTTGTCCGCCTTTCTCAGCGGCTCAGCCGACTCTCGCGGACTCTTTTTGCGCCTGCGCAGTACGTCTTTTTGCAGCTACGGCCCATGGCCGGATGTGCCTGCGTCCATCATCCGGTTTAGCATTCTCGGTTAGTAATATAGATTAACCAAAGTAATTTGCAATGGACCATTGTTAGTAGATGCATCTTTAGTGACCAATAGCACAATGTGACTGGTAGATGCCTACGTCTTGAAAAACCTCCTCATGTGTTGTGCGTCTATGATCAGTGTTAATCTGTTAACTATCTAATCACTGCTCTTGCTTTTTGCTATCTGAATGTAAAAGGGTTTTGGTGTTTGTAGACAACAGCATTCTGCAGTAATCAGTCTTTGTGTTATTTATTTTGGCCACCTCCTGGCACATTATATTCTTAATCGATGTGTCCATGCAGGCTGTAGCATTTACACTTTATTCCTAATAATGCATGAATCTTGCTTTCTGACTCCCTTAGCGAAATGCCTACTTATCAAACATGATCAAGTATTTCACAGGGATTAGATGAGCTGTCCCTCAGCTGTATTAGAGATTTGAATATCCAGTAAAAGTAACACAAGTAGAATAATACAAGATAAGGCTAGTGTAGTAATTCCCAAGATCAGTCAATTACAGTGTGATTAAGTTTATAAAGAAGAGCAGAGAACTCCATGAAATCAGACAAATGAAGCCCTAATCTTGTTCTAAGGAATCCATCAATGCTGTGCAGACACATTCATGTTGTCTGACTGAAAAAAAACTTGCAATTACATTGTTATAAGTCAAATTCATAAATGTGAAATCTTTATCAAACCTTTGAAAGCATAAAATATAGATAATGTCCTCAAGGACAAAAGAAATGAACTGAAAATTTATTTTCACACGAACAATAGCCGAGATCTTACATACATTGCGCAGCTACTTTCAATTTGTGGAATTCTCACTTCATAGTTTTTAAAAATATGAAAGTAGTCTACTTCACAGCAGAGGAATTGCCAGGGTAATTTAAGTGGGGGTCTAAAATGTTCCTGTTTCAAAGCAAAGCTTTAACCTAACTCAAAATGCTTAATATTGTTTTACACAAAGTGAATCCAAATGGACTGATGTATACAACCAACAATATTACTATTTTGATACCTTTTTGAGTTATGCTTGCTAGCATTTCTAAATGAATGCAATCATAAAAGTACAAAGGCATATCTTATAGACAATATACTTGCATAAGCTACTGGTAAAGTTATGATGCTTTTTTAAAGGGAGTTTTTGAACGCTTTTATAACTTTGTACTTTAATTTACACTGCAGGTTTAACAAATTGCTGCCTACACATATTATAGTGTAGCCATTATACTGTAAATCAAAAGGGTATGGTACTAATTATAAATATTGCAGCTTTGCTGCAGAATTGAAAATTATTTTCATATAATAAAATTACTTAAACCAGTTGAGAGTGGCCTGTTCAGGAACCTTTGGATGCAATGAAGAAGCAATCGTTGGATAGGCACCATCCGTAAAAGGGTACACTGATACATATTCACTGACATATGGGCAATGGAGAGTCACATACAGATCTTTGGAAAGTTTGAGAAACACACACACACAGACACAGGGAGAATTTTCTAACTCTACAAAACAGTCCAAGTGAACATTTGAACCCTGGAATCTACAGTTGTGAGGCATGACATGAACCCGACACATAAGTTAGGAAGTGAATGGATGGCAATTTATTACAAATTATAAGATATGCAAACCATGCAAGTGTTCTTCTTTGCAAAATGATTTAAAGTCACAATGAATGCAAAATAGAAGGTTCTTTTATTCACCTAATGCTGTTGCAATTGATAAACTATACCACACTTCTGTTAAACTGAAGTTAAGGAGCCAAGTTTTTCTGGAATTTAGAAATATCAACATTAAGACAATATGGAGTGACAGCACTCAAGTGTAAACTGATCACCTACCTTGTAGGAATAGATGACTTTGCAGGTTAGAGGATAGTTTCTCAAGGTCCCTGAGGGACTTGAGCTACTGTCATCAAATACATCCATATTGTCTTCAAATTCTTCTCCCTCTTCTCTCTCAAAATCTGCACTTGTCTGAAAGAAAACACATTTCATTAGCAATGCAAAATGAGACCCTGATTCACAGTCTTCTAAAAGTATTCACACATCAGCACAGATTCAGCATTTGCATCCAACTAAATTCAATTAAAATACATTTAAGATTTTTTCACTCAAATATACAACATTTGTAAGAAGGAAAATGTATTAAAGACAAATCAGACCGAAGTACATAATCTTAGTTTCAGCAAAATTTGACATATTGTGTGTGGCATAGGTGAAACTAGGAACATTAGTGCCCTAAAACCAGTGGTGGTTGTTACTGAATATGAGTAGATTGTATAGGGAAATGTTCTTTTCAAAGTATTTTTAAAAGCAAATATTTGTACTCTTTACAAAGTGCATTTATTTAGTAATAATTCTACTTTGTTGCATTTTTAAAGCAAGTCATTAGTAAGTACAATTGTTTGCTTATGTTGAAAATGCAAAGTTTACAATAATTAAAATATAACTGCAAGCAAATATTTTTGGGGTTGTAGGCAATCATGATATTGGTGTGCAAATGGTTTTGCCATTCTCTCTAGTTATGTCAGTGGGTTCATCTGTGTGTATTGCTTTAAAAAGACCCAGTGTATTGGCCAACAACTGATAAAGATCCTGCCTTAAATCTCATGTGTTGTGACTTTGTTTTTTGCATGTGGAGAGTACCTGTGTGATGGACGACAAGGCAGAAAGCTCTCAGTACAGTGGTAGCATACTTTATATAGTACAGATTGGACATCTCTGGCCAAACTAAGTAGAGCTGTTCAGTCTCAACACATGAAACAAAGAAGCTTTATTATGCTGTGTGAATTCTGCTTCCCAAAAAGTGATGTGTATACATGAACTCCTTCTCAAATGTATGAAAGCACATGGAAGTTGATTTTTTAAAACAGTAGAGTGTTTATAATAATACAACATAAATAATAAAATTAATACTTGTTGATGTCTGAAAGAGAGTGCAGTAAATTTCTGATTGCAAAACTGAGGCAAATTTATATGTACAGAAATAAAGATGGAACTGTTAGTTGTAGTATTGATATTAAAAGACAAGACAGCTCATTACCATTATTAAAGATATTTTTATAATAGATAAAGTTTTTCGGTGCATTTATTGTAAAAGAGTTGAAAAATGACTTGTGTTTCTCTATAGCTCACCAATATTGTTCAAGTTCAGTGATTCTAGCTATAGAGTGATCTGCACCACAACATAAGACTTTTGACAAAGTAGCTGCCAGTTTAAATGGAAGGGGCTTCTACTTTGTGTATGACAGAGTTTAAGATTAGCAAGAAACAATCACAACATACTGTTTTAATAAATTACATCTATATTAGAAATGAGTAGTTATCACACTGTAAAAAAACTCAATAAAAATACACAAAATTAATTACACATTTTGCACAAAAACCTGTTGGATACAAATGTTTTTATAAAGATAAGTGCATATATATATATATATATATATATATATATATATATATATATATATATATATATATATAAAAGTATTTTAGCTGCCATTATTAACTGTTTCAAAGAGCAAAATTATTTTATAGATGAGTTTTGTATTGTTATAGAAGCACATTAACTCTGTACTAAAACACTGAATATCTGTAAAAAATATATGATACACAAATACAATAGTGCCCATTTTTTTCCAAAAATTCTGATCTACCTCATTTATTTTTTCTCATATTAAAAAAAGTACAAAACTCTACCATTAAACATGTTTCTATATTTTACTGAATGGGTCTATAAATACTGTACAATAAAAATGTTATAAAATGTTTATTGATGTTTTATATTTAAATATAATGGCTTTTAAGCTAATATACAATTCTCTAAATGAACCAGTCTTAACTAGTGGTAATGATGATAGTTTTACTTGTTTGCTTCATTCTTTTTAATAATATAAAACATAGTTTCTGAGCTTCAGACCTTTTTTTAAGGTTAAATGGCAGGATAGCTGCCTGTACTGTTTATTTTTTGTAACTACAGTAATATGAACTGAACCTTTCACTACAAAAAGTGATAAAAATTGTCAGGTTACATTGTCCTTATCAAGTCTGTTACAATCATCTTTAATATTTTGATAAAAGCAACAGGCTCCAACAAGATCAGCACGTTGGCCCCCATGACCTGCAAATCCATTACTTTAGCCGAGTATTCTTGTGATTGCATTTGTGCCCAGTTGTCTGAAAGGATAAGCTGAGATACCAGAACACACCATTTTAAACAAAAGAGCTCCTTTTTGGTGCATAATGCGTAAATGAAGAACATTGCACTGATGGTATCAAGGAGAGGAATGAAGAAGGTTAGATGATGGTGGATTTTGAGAAAAGAATGAACATGGCTGTGGTGAATATGTATTTTAGGAACAGGGAGGAAACACTGGATGACATACAAGAATGGAGGAAGATGCACACAGGTAGATTGTATCCTTAGGCAGGAGGGTCAATCTGAAGGAGATTGGAGACTGCAAGGTGGTGGTAGGGAAAATCATTGTTAGGCAGAATAGGAATGGGGGTCTGTAGGATTACGTTGGATTTCAAGAAGAGCAGGAAAGTGAGGGCAGAGCCAAGGATCAACTGGTAGAAGTTGAAAAATGAAGACTGAAAGGTTGAGTTCAGGAAGGAGGTAAGACAGGCACTGGCTGGCAGTGAAGAATTACCAGATGGCTGAGGCAACTACAGCAGGAGTGGTAAGGGAGGCAGCTAGAAGGGTGCACGGTGTGACATCTGAACATGGGAGGACAAGACAACCTGATGGTGGAATGGGGATGTACAGGAGAGTATAGAGAGGAAGAGGTAAGTGAAGAAGTGGGATAGTCAGAGAGATGCAGAAAGTAGACAGGAGTACAAGGAGATAAGGCGCAAGGTGAAGAGAGAGGTGGCGAAGGCTAAAGAAAAAGGTGTATGATGAATTGTATGAGAGGTTGGACACTAAGGAGGGAGAAACGGACCTGTACCAATTGGCTAAATAGAGGGACTGAGCTGGGAAAGATGTGCAGCAGGTTAGGGTGATAAAGGATAAAGATTAAGAGAACGAGAGAGAAGGTTGGATGATGTAGAGATAGCTAATCAGGAAGTGCAATGGATTAGCAAAGAGGAAGTAAGGACAGGTATGAAAGGGATGAAAAATGGGAAGGCTGTTGGTCCAGATGACATACAATACCTGTGGAAGCATGGAAGTGTTTAGGAGAGATGGCAGAGGAGTTTTTAACCAGATTGTTTAATGCAATCTTGGAAAGTGAAAGGATGCCTGAGCAGTGCAAAAGAAGTGTACTAGTACTGATATTTAAGAATAAGGGGGATGTGCAGAGCTGTAGTAACTACAGAGGGATACAACTGATGAGCCACAGCATGAAGTGATGGGAAAGAGTAGTGGAAGCTAGGTTAAGAAGGAAGGTGATGATTAGTGAGCTGTAGTATGGTTTCATACCAAGAAAGAGCACTACAGATGCGATGTTTGCTCAGAGGGTGTTGATGGAGAAGGACAGAAAGAGCTGCATTGTGTTTTTGTGGATTTGGAGAAAGCATATGACAGGATGCCTAGAGAGGAGTTGTGGTACTGTATAAGGAAGTTGGGAGTGACAGAGAAGTATATAAGAGTGGTGCAGGATATGCACAACTGAAGTATTATATCAGTGAAGTCTGCGGTAGGAGTGACGGCTGCATTCAAGGTAGAGGTGGGATTACATCAGGGATCAGCTCCGAGCCCTTTCTTATTTGCAATGGTGATGTACAGATGAGATTAGACAGGAGTCCCTGTGGAGTATGATGTCTGCAGATGACATTGTGATCTGTAGCAAGAGTAGTGAGCAGGACAAGGATACCCTGGAGAGGTGGAGATATGATCTATAAAGGACAGGAATGAAGGTCATTAGGACCAAGACAGAATACATGTGTGTGAAAGAGAGGGAGGTTAGAGGAATGGTGAGGATGCAGGGAGTAGAGCTGGCAAAGGTGGAGGAGTTTAAATATTTGGGATCAATAGTATAGAGTAACAGACATTGTGGAACAGAAGTGAAGAAGACAGTGCAGGCAGGGTGGCATGGCTGGAGAAGAGAGTCGGGAGTGATTTGTGACAGACGGGTACCAGCAAGAGTGAAAAGGAAGGTCTACAAAATGGTAGTGAGACCAGCTATGTTATATGGGTTGAAGACTATGGCACTGACCAAAAAACAGGAGGCAAAGCGGAAGGTGGCAGAGTTAAACATGTTAAGATTTGCATTGGGTGTGACGGGGATGGACAGGATTAGAATTGAGTACATTACAGGGTCTACCCAGCTTGGATGGCGAGATTGCATTGCTTTGGACATGTGCAGTGGAGAGATGCTGAGTAAACTGGGAGAAGGATGTTAAGGATGGAGCTGCCAGGTAAGAGGACAAGATGAAGGCCTAAGAGTGGTGAGAGGGCACATGCAGGTGAAAGTAAAAGAGCAAGATGCAGAGGACTGGAAGATATGGAAAAAGATGATCTGCTGTGGTGAACCCTAATGATAGCAGCCAAAAGAAGAAAAAGAAAAAGAGCTACTTGCTCTTCGATTCGATTTTATTTTAACGAAATACATAATCATCAACTGACACAAAGCATTTTATTTGTTCAAGCACATTTTTCAAGTAATAATTGACAAAATATACAGGACCTGTACAGATTTAGTACTACACTCAATGATCCTATCTGTTTGAGAAACTTACTGCTATAGATACCTATTTGGTTTTCTTATTCAATGCTTTCATATACTTCAGAAAACTCAAAACACAACCACATGAATTTGAGTTTGAGTTGAAAAAATGTGTTTCTACATGCTGATGCTTTGCTGATTCTATTTACCTAACATCAACAAGAATAAAAAGCCTTTTGCAGGTTTAGATGTAAATACTAGTGTCAGTTCTCGTGTCCCCTATTGCAAATTTGTATTGTTCATTTCTGGAGGGTGGGAGTGGACCATGTGTCTACCTTGGGTGTTGCCAACTGGGATCCCAAGCTGTTTCGTTGTGTGGTGGGTGTGACAATGTGCTGTATCAATGCATGCTCTCCAACCTGACTTGACCTGAGTCTGTCTAAAACAAGGTTTGTCATTAATAACTATAGACTGCATTGTTAACTGATACTTAAGGATATTTCTTATTACCTGTTTACCATGCTTTTGTAAGAAGTATACAGAATTACAGTTTTAAACTGAACTGCCCATATACATTACACTGTTTCTAGATTTTGTGTGTATGTGTATATACTGTACTGTACAGTATGCCATTAATATGCCTTTTGATACATAAAATATTTTATTTATATCTATATTCTGCCTACACTATCCAAAGCACAGAATATATAGTTGAGGAAATTTACTAAATTAGGTTACCTTTAATCTCTAAGAAACTAAATTGTACTTTTAGCAGAGTACATTTTTCAGATCATGCTTTTTTATTTTTAGTTGAGTAGTTTACATGTCAGATACTTTAACTTTTACTTATGTAAATTTTTCTCTAAGAAACAATGTTTTTATTTCAATATTTCATCTGGCCAAAGCCATTACTAGCAGTGAGCTAGTAGCACTGTTTTTCTATTTAATTCAGTTTTGTAAGAGAAAAGCCAGAATGCCGGGAGAAATCTCCATGCAGACATTGAGAGAATATGCAAATCCAAGAGAGAGTAACTGGCAGTGGAGTTTGTTTTTTTTGTCTTTCAGGGTTCACAGCCATCCAGCGTCTGATCTTCGACAGCCCAGCCCCACTTGCTCTTTGAGTGTGTAAGACTGCATGAGGGGCATCACCCCCATAACTTACAATTGAACATACAAGTATGACTAGGAATATTATAGGGGTTGGGCATAGTCCTCAAATAAGTGGTAATGCTAGTGACGTGCCTCGTAACAGGGTGCAAGATTTGAACCAAGGACTATGGATATGTGAGGCAGTATTTACTCCATCACTGAGCAGCTCCATACATTAGCAAATTAAAAGGTATTGCTTAAAACTGACAAAACATTGCATCACTACGAGAGTGTGGAAAAAACAGATTCAGAGAAACTCTCATAGTGAAAAGCAATTCATTAGCATATCTTTTAGAAAACATTAACAAAAACATACCGTGTGTGAACTGTCATTGTTGGAAAGGGTAGGGAGGCTAGCCCACCGTTCATTTTCTAACTCTTCCATCACCTGGTTCATGGCACTCTTTAGCCAAACATCTACAGATACACCAATTTGCCTCAGTAGGTCCAGGCGAGCTTCTGCCTTCATCTTAATTGTCTGCCAGACAAGGACAAAAGACCAATGACAGAAGAGGAACTTGAGCTGTCTATGCACAAATGATTTAGCAATGGAGAGGACAACTAATTGTTTACCAATTAAAAATAATTACAAATTTTCTAATCAAAAGTACACTTTGACGGAATAACATTATTATATACAGTACAATACTATACGAATATCCATGGTAATCTGTTAATAAAATATTGAAAATATTTTTTTTTACAATATAAAGGGAAAAATAAAATATGTAGTCCACAAATCTAAATAAAATCAAATGCAATTTTACAATAAACAGCATAAATATAGTATTTATGCAGTGTAAGCCTATGTAGGAAAATGCCATTAGTTCTTAATTATGCATGGTTTTGGGGTGCTTCTTGTTAGGTTCAGTCATTCTGGAATAATCAATGTCGAAAATAAAATGTTTTCACAAATACACTAAGGGTTAATTGTATTGTGTAGAAAGCTTTTAACTTGCTTTATTATTTGGACTCTGTTACATTTAACATGCATAGTGTAAAAACAAATGATGAAGAAATTTGGATATAACATGACATACTGTATACTATATATGCACACTAATATGAAATTGTGATTTACATCTAATTCTATAAACATGCAAATCCATGAACAGTTTTAGAAGACATCTGGTACTATTCTATTCTGGACTTCACGATTGTTTTTAAAAACACATTACATTTTGAAAAATAATATAGTTAACTGAATTTGTTATATTAGTGCAAATTACATAGTTAACACTTTTCACTGGGAGTGACATTTTCTTATGAAAACTAAAAAATTGTCTAAAAAATACATTTTTACAGATATGTTAAAGTAGAAAAATGATAGTGTACAAGCAAGAAGAATCACTTGATATTTTGACAAGTGAGCCTTTTTTGTCAAAGTGAAGCAAATTATGGTGTTTTATTAACCTTAAATGAAATGATCCATGCTGACTAAACCTTTTCATCCCACTCACTGTGTGACACTAAGAAAAATATCACATAACCTCCTGTCATGGATGAACCGGCAGCCCAGCTATTATGAACCCTGCTCCCTTACCTGGCAATGAGGCCAGGATAATGCATGGACAGGAAGGGAGCTGTGACATTCCCTGTCCCCACCAGGAGGAATGCTGGGGGTTCTGGTACGCTTGGTCTATCATCATAGCTGTGGAGGATGGAAATCCCTTACCTGGCCAAGAGGCCAACATAATAGAAATATGACCAGGACGGAGAAGAGTCCCAACAGGGTTGGTTAGTCAACATTTACCCAGTTGGGAAACTAGAAGAAATAAGGGCCAGTTGGACATTGCCTCTCAGACTCAGGTCACTCCCCAAACACTGGGTGGTAGCATCCCTTGCAACAAGCCCCCGTTTGGACACCTGCAAGGTAGCCTGGGAACTGTGGTTTCACATGGTTGCTCTATTGGGTTCCATAGGGGATCACCAGGGGGAGTTGTCAGGAGGTGAATCCCTTGTTCCAGGGTTGTCCTGCCTGACCTGGAAGTGCTTCTTGTATACAGTGATCCCTCGCTATATCGCGCTTCGCCTTTCGCGGCTTCACTCCATCGAGGATTTTATATGTAAGCATATTTAAATATATATCGCGGATTTTTTGCTGGTTCGCGGATTTCTGCGGACAATGGGTCCTTTTAATTTCTGGTACATGCTTCCTCAGTTGGTTTGCCCAGTTGATTTCATACAAGGGACGCTATTGGCAGATGGCTGAGAAGCTACCCGGCTTACTTTTCTCTGTCTCTCTCTCTCTCTCTCTTGCGCTGACGTTTTCTGATCCTGACATAGGGGGATTGAGCAGGGGGGCTGTTCGCACACCTAGACGATACGGACGCTCGTCTAAAAATGCTGAAAGATTATCTTCACGTTGGCTACCTTCTGTGCAGCTGCTTCGTGAAGCGACATGCAGCACGGTGCTTCGTATACTTAAAAGCACGAAGGCACGTATTGATTTTTTTATCTGTCTCTCTCTCTGCTCCTGACGCGGGGGTGTGAGCTGCCGCCTTCCAACAGCTTTGTGCCGCGGTGCTTCGCATACTTAAAAGCAAACAGCCCTATTGATTTGTTTGCTCCTTTGAAGAGGAAGATATGTTTGCATTCTTTTAATTGTGAGACTGAACTGTCATCTCTGTCTTGTCATGGAGCGCAGTTTAAACTTTTGAAAGAGACAAATGTTTGTTTGCAGTGTTTGAATAACGTTCCTGTCTCTCTACAACCTCCTGTGTTTCTGCGCAAATCTGTGACCCAAGCATGACAATATAAAAATAACCATATAAACATATGGTTTCTACTTCACGGATTTTCTTATTTCGCGGGTGGCTCTGGAACGCAACCCCCGCGATGGAGGAGGGATTACTGTACAATGGTTTTGGTGCCAGAAGTACTCCCAGGTCAGTTTTAAAGGGAGCCCTCCACTTTGCCCATAGAGTTGGATTAAGGTAGAAAAGAACAAACCTCCCCTGGGAGGAGTGGTGGGCAAAGAAAAAAAAAAGAAAACCAAAGGATTAGATTGTGCACTGCTGTATGAGAAGAAGCCTGTCAAAGGTACTTTTGTTAAAATAAAATGTTTATTTGATCCTGGAACTGTCTTCGTTTAGTTGTGTCTGGGGTTTAGTAACACACCCTTAGTTGGTACAGTGTCTATACTCCAACTGTAAAATGCTGATATGCATCTTGACCCTGCAATTTGCCTTTAGTAAAGGTATCACATATACAAATTGCACATTATATATATATATATATATATATATATATATATATATATATATATATATACATACATACACACACACATATATATATATATATATATTCATAACCTTCTCTCTATTAATTATGTGATAAAATTTTATTGAGTGTAAAAATGATCTCACCCTCATGCAAAGAAAAAAAAAATTCACTAGTGCAAAATATAATACTTTAATCACTGAGATAAATATGTAATAAATAAGGGTGATGGACAGAATTTATTGAGCTTAGTAGAAAAGTTCCTCCTGTTTTTATTTCCACAATTTCTCAATAACAACACATTGCCATTGTACTATATTGTATTTTTTCTAGAGACAAATTTCCTTGTTTTTTAACATGTGATGAAGTTTATTCTGTAAATGAGGTTTATTATGATTAAAAAATATTTTGAAAATTTGAAACATTTATATTAATTCATAGTGGAAAAATTAATAAAATTAATTAATCCGTTTAGATGTTACCTTTAAGAGTGGTATACTCGGATATAAATAAATTCTGGAAGGATTTTCTGGGGTTGTTTAAAGATATGCTTTTTGTTTATACCTGCTGACATCATTTTGAAGAATTCTTCAAAATCAATCTTTTTCTTTTCTCATTTACATGAGATAATTTTACACCCAATAAAAGTATTACATAATTAACAGATAGAATGTTATGGACAGGAGAACTGTTACACATTTTAAAGTCACAAAGTTTATGGGCAACTTCAAGACACAGAAGGATAGAAAAGAATGAGAAGTTAAACTGATGCTAAATGTAACATATTACAACATATCTGGTCATAAAACTCTTTGTCTCTATTTAAACCATGAAGACATGAGTTTTATGACCAGATATGTTGTAGTATGTTACATTTTAGCATAAGTTTAACTTCTCATTCTTTTCTATCCTTCTTTGTCTTGAAGTTTCCCATAAGCTCTGTGACTTTAAAATGAGTACACTGTTCTCCTCTCCTGCTAAATGAATCTCAGGCTGGAGAGGTCTGTTAATTTTTGACATTGAAGATTACCCACTTAAAGGTTTAGTTTCTTTTCTAGTGTACATATAAACACAGGGAACTCCAGTATTTGTACTGCAACCTTCCTGAAGGGCCTGAGCTGCCTTGAAAGCTTGCATATTGTAATAATAATAATAATCTGTCCAGTTAGCTAATAAAAGTTATAATTTTGCTTTAGTTCTCATTGCAGCTAGTAAGTCTGAAAGATTTCACTAATTAAAATCTTAATTATGAGTTCATCAGATTCTGGTAAGGACAAGTCACCAATATTTATAAATTGTCCACATTGTTTGTGTCTCAGTGGGGATAATGTCTATTTTGGTCCTTGTTGTTACCAATCTGATGGTATGAACTGATTAATTTAACAGTTAACTTCTAAACAAGTGAATTATCAATTTATTATAGAGTAAACAGAGTTACAAATATGCAGTTATGGGTAACGGTGAGTGTATACATAAATGTAGAGCTTACCTCTGCTTTACGTATGTTCTCTTTTGCTTCCTCAATTCTCTGCTCCAATTCAACACGACTTTGCTCTGATGGAACAGCACAAAGTGATTCACATTCGTCCAAAGTCTGTAATTAAGAAATTATATTGAAATATACAAACCACTAATACCGGTGCAGAAAAACATCAGACTTGCTAAATATACTTGAGTTTGCAGGCATTTACTGGATCTTAAGCAGATAAGATGCTTCTGTACAACTCAGAATTCATTGTGGAACTACCGTCTGCAATGCCATCATCATTAAAGATAAGTGTGCCAGTACATGTGGCAGCCACACATACCCAAGACATAACACCACCTGCACCATTTTAAACAGATGATGGGCTGTTCCTTTCGTCTACACACTTTGCTCTTTCCATCACTTTGATACAGGTTCATCTTTGTCTTGTCTGTCCACAAGACCTTTTTTCAGAATTCTGGAGGCTCTCTTTAAGTAATTTTTCACAAACCATAATCTGGCCATCCTGTTTTTGTGGCTAACTAGTGGTTTGCATCTTAAATTGTGGCCTCTGTATTTATATTCATGAAGTCTTCTGTGGATAGTAGTCTCTGATACATACACATCTGCCTAATGAAGACTGTTTCTGATCTGTCTGGCAGGTTTTTGGGGCTTTTTCTTTATCATAGTGTGGATTCTGCTGTCATCAGCGGAGGAGGTCTTCGCAGCAAATTTGCTGCATCCGCCCTTGTTTGTCAAATTATTTACTGATAATTCCGCAGGTTTGGGAGAACTTTTTTTTTTTTTTTAGAATCCCACAATGCTTTGCGAGGACATCCCCCAGACCTGTAACAGCCAACACTGGATGGGACTGCCCCCGGGTATATAATGCTGATCATTTGCATTAATTACAGACTGGATACAAAGCTTGCACATCTCTTAATGTTCTTTCTTCTGTGATCTCACAAAGGAACGTTCATGCAGTGGTTGGCACTACGAAGAGCACACAATCGCGCTCACAGTTAGAATCGCCAGACTACTGGTTGACACACTGCAGATTTGAATACTGGAAGAAACTCAGGGTTAACAGAGAAAACTCATGCATATATAAACAGTACATGCAGATTTCATGGAAACCAAAGGTGCTAAGGCAACTGGCGAACTAGTGTCAGTATTCATACCAATTTTCTTACATTTTCCATAAAAACAAATGCTATACAATGTAAAGCCATAAAGGCACATTGATATTAGGTATAGTAGGTGAACTCAATTTAAGAAGCTTAACAGATAAGTATATAATGTTGGTTCTCAAATTTTACTTTTACGTAACATATACAGCATAAATAACAAGTTCTCTGTTTGAACCAAATGTGCAGTTCGATCTTCCAGTTCCATGTCAATATAACAGAAGGAGGCACGTGCCCTATGCATGCGTAATTAGGCATGAATGACAACTCTTGAAAGAGCCTAACATTAACCCCCACCCTCCCTCCAAGCACAGGAGACTATGAAATAATCATAACGAAAGATTTATTATTATTTACAAGAAGTTTTTATCTTTTTGAAGAAGAAAAAGTGGAAAGCATCAACACAGACAGATTGGAGAGCCTTCATGACTTCAAAAAAACAGAACAAGCCAGTGGCTTCAATCATGACACGGCACTTTCAATTTTCCTCCTTTAACTCTTTAAGGGATGATTTTTTTTTTCCATTTTCTCCCAGTGCTGAATATTTTTCCAAAAAACTCAGTTTTCTGAAAAGCACACAAAACTATAGTTTCTCACATTCACATAAATCAGCATAAAATGTCTGTTGCTGCATGTATTGCCATGTACGATACTGCAGCAGCAGCAGTGTGGGGGTTGGGGGCAGTGAGCTGCTGCCGGGCTGTTTTCTAAAAAGCCCACAAAGCAAAAGTTTCTCACATAAATCAACATAAAAAGACTTGCATATTTTTTTCTGACAGTTGACTACGATTTTGGCATTTCCGCTGTTTTGATGAACTATAAGTTTGTGTGTTTCTGACTGTGTTCTTTTTTGATCTCATGGAGGCAAGGTGGTACAGTGGTTGGCACTGCTGCCGCACAGCTCAGGCCACCTTTATGGCCACAATAATCGGCCCAGTATAGTTGGCAGATGTTTCCCTAGCCTTCAGAGACACTTTCAAGATGATTGTGCCATTATAATCCAGTCAAACCTAGTTCAGTTAGTCCGTCTCCATTGACTTCAATGCATTTTGCAGAGTTGGACAATATTCGCAAACACTTCCATGATTTCTCTGAACTCGAGGTGAAACAAAAATGGTGGAGTTCGCTCATCACTATTAATGAGCTCACTAGTGCATTCTTTCTTCTTAAAACCATTACCTCAATTCAACTGTCTGGAATCCTAATGTTTTACAGATATCTCTAATGGTTTTATTCTTTTCAGCCTTATAATGGCTTCAGCTGTTGTCCTGATGTTGAAAAATGGCAACTATGGACTCCAAAGTGTAGAAGCAAGTCTAGGTATATTATGCCTGTACTAATGAAATACATCTGAGTAATCACAAATACCTGTGACAACAATTGTCCCAAACATTATGGTGCCCTGAAATGGGGACACCATGTATAAAAAGTGTTGTCATTTCTACATGGCGTGACCAAAATGTGTGCAAATACCCTTAGATTAATGTCTGCAATGTGAACTTCGCAGCAGAGGGGTAAATCAAGAAAAATGTGTCTCCGTCCCAAACATTATGGAGGGCACTGTATACATATTTTGTATATATTATATATACAGTGGAACCTCGGTTCACGACCATAATTCGTTCCAAACCTCTGGTCGTAAACCGATTTGGTCGTGAACCGAAGCAATTTCCCCCATTGGATTGTATGTAAATACAATTAATCCGTTCCAGACCGTACGAACTGTATGTAAATATATTTTTTTAAAGATTTTTAAGCACAAATATAGTTAATTACACCATAGAATGCACAGTGTAACAGTAAACTAATGTAAAAACATTGAATAACACTGACACAAACACCCAGGCTCCCTGCTCAGCTGCACGCACAGGCTCTCTCTCTCAGCAGCACGAGAGCCTCCCCAGCCCCCACCCTGTCTCTCTCAGTAACATTGCAGCAGTTTGTGCTATAGCCGTACAATCCGATTGTTGTATAAACACTTTTTTTTTACCACACATTCTAAATCAGAGACAAGTCAGTACTGCATTGCAAGCCAGTGTAGCAGCTGAATGCTCTGTTTACACAAAAACACAATTCTACTGTGCTACTTTCCATGTCAGATGAGACCAAGCCTAGACAAGTTGCATTGCTTCTGGATAGTGTTTACATATGGCTCCTGCTTTGCACAGTAAAGCCTTAACTTGCATCTATGGATGCAGTAGCAAATGGTATTGACTGACAAAGGTTTACTGAAGTATTCCCGAGCCCATCTCGTGATATCTGTTAAATATGTATGATGGTTTTCTAAGACAGTGACATCTGAGCTATCAAGAGACTCTTCGTATTCAGATGTGGTTTTCGTTCTTGCCCTTTATGTGCCAGACTGCTTGAAACATGTAGTTATATTATGCACTGTAGAGGATGAAATGCCCCAAATCCTTCAGATTTGTCTTTGGGGAATGTTGTTGTCAAAGTGCTCAATTGTTTGCTAACATATCTGTTGGCAAATTGGTGAGCCTCAACACATCATTGATCTTTAAGTACCAGGCCTTTTTTGTAGGCTCTTTATCTATACTAATAAAAGGCAAAGCCCTCACTGACTGACTGACTGACTGACTCACTCATCACTAATTCTCAACTTCCCGTGTAGGTAGAAGGCTGAAATTTGGCAGCTCATTCCTTACAGCTTACTTACAAAAGTTAGGCAGGTTTCATTTCGAAATTCTACGTGTAATGGTCATAACTGGAACCTGTTTTTTGTCCATATACTCTAATGGAGGAGGCGGAGTCACGTATCGCGTCATCACGCCTCCTACGTAATCACGTGAACTGAAAACAAGGAAGAGACTTACAGCACGAGTCAAACGCGGGAACGAAGGTAAATGACGTTAATTGTTGAGTGTCTTTTAATACTGTGTTAGCATACATATTAACACATGTGCAATTAAACGTGTGCATTTACGGGGTGATTTCTCAGGCTTAAAAGCTCGCCTTTTATTAAAAAGGTAAATGCAAACTGTTTTCATTCTGAAGGCACAAACCACGTTAGATTTCAGCCGTTAAAAGCGCAAAAATGTCGGTACACCACATAAATAAGCACAACATATTATCAGTTGTATTGTATGCTTACAATACATATAGAAATGTGTTAATCGTTAACTAATAGTATGGGATGGTGTTTTTCGACTCGCGCCTTGATTTAAACGATTGCATGTTTGGTGGGTTTGCGTAGCTTATTGTCAATATCTTTACACCTCTTTTTAAGACTTATTGACTGAAACGGGCTTTCATGAAAAAAGTTAGGGCTTTGCTACAGGATACACCCTCCACAAGTTAAGGAAGTAAAAATAAAAGGTATATATTTCTGTTTTATTTAAACCTTTTAAGTTCGTATGCATAGCCCCATTTAGCTGTTTTAGTTTTTTTTTCTTTCTTCAGTAATATTTAATCTCCTTAAAGAAAAACAACATATGCATTTTACTTTTTTTGTATCTCTTTAGTAATATTTTAGTGTAAAAGGATAACCAGTATTTAAACCTTTTATGTTACTTTATAAAGTTATTTTACACAATGTTGAAAAATTAATAAGAAAGCTACATATTTTGGCAGCTGCTGCTTTAATTTTCAATGAAATGAAAAAAAGCTCTCCAAGAGAAAACATCAATGAAGAAGAAACAGTATGCACCATCTAAAAAGGAGAAACCCTCATTTATAAAGGTTTGCTGCAGATGACTTAACTGAAAGTAAATGAATAGTTCCTATGTGTATAATACATATTTATCTATTTGACTTATGCCTTTATTCCAGCAACTTGCAACATCTGAGGTACAATTTGTTACATTACTTTTGTTTTTTGCAGCACAGGCAGGT
Source organism: Erpetoichthys calabaricus (assembly GCF_900747795.2). NCBI lineage: Eukaryota > Metazoa > Chordata > Cladistia > Polypteriformes > Polypteridae > Erpetoichthys > Erpetoichthys calabaricus. The sequence continues at coordinate 223,811,742 of NC_041397.2, read as the reverse complement.
GAAGTGACTTCCTCAGGGTCACACAGTGGTGTCAGTACCAGGATTTGAACTGACAAGCTCCGGGTTTGCTGAAATATTACTTAAGAAAAAAAAACGAAAACGGGCAAATGGGGCTATGCATACAAATGTCCATCCATCCATTATTCAACCCGCTATATCCTAAATACAGGAGCCAATCCCTGCCAACACAGGGCACAAGGCAGGAAACAAACCCCAGGCAAGGTGCCAGCCCACCACAGGGCGCACACACCCACACACCACGGACAATTTAGAATCGCAAATGCACCTAACCTGCATGTCTTTGGACTGTGGGAGGAAACCGGAGTACCCGGAGGAAACCCAGACAGACACGGGGAGAACATTCAAACTCCACGCAGGGAAGCGAACCTGGGTCTCCTAGCTGGCACCTTTCACTGTGCCACCATACCGCCCGCATACAAACTTAAAAGGTTTAAATAAAACAGAAATATATACCTTTATTTTTACTTCCATAACTTGTGGAGGGTGTATCCTGTAGCAAAGCCCTAACTTTTTTCATGAAAGCCCCTTTCAGTCAATAAGCCTTAAAAACAGGTGTACAGTGATCCCTCGCTATATCGCGCTTCGCCTTTCGCGGCTTCACTCCATCGCGGATTTTATATGTAAGCATATTTAAATATATATCGCGGATTTTTTGCTGGTTCGCGGATTTCTGCGGACAATGGGTCTTTTAATTTCTGGTACATGCTTCCTCAGTTGGTTTGCCCAGTTGATTTCATACAAGGGACGCTATTGGCAGATGGCTGAGAAGCTAGATTGCTTACTCTTCTCTCTCTCTTGCTCTGACTTTCTCTGATCCTGACGTATGGGGATTGAGCAGGGGGGCTGTTCGCACACCTAGACGATACGGACCGCTCATCTAAAAATGCTGAAAGATTATCTTCACGTTGCTATCTTTTGTGCAGCTCTTTCCTGAAACGACATGCTGCACGGTGCTTCGCATACTTAAAAGCTCAAAGGGCACGTATTGATTTTTGACTGACTGACTGACTGTCTCTCTCTCTCTCTGACGGAGGGGGTGTGAGCTGCCGCCTTCAACAGCTTTGTGCCGCGGTGCTTCGCATACTTAAAAGCCAAACAGCCCTATTGATTTGTTTGATAGAGATTGTTTTCTCTATCTCTGTGACATTCTGTGCTCCTGACACGCACTCCTTTGAAGAGGAAGATATGTTTGCATTCTTTTAATTGTGAGACTGAACTGTCATCTCTGTCTTGTCATGGAGCGCAGTTTAAACTTTTGAAAAAGAGACAAATGTTTGTTTGCAGTGTTTGAATAACGTTCCTGTCTCTCTACAACCTCCTGTGTTTCTGCGCAAATCTGTAACCCAAGCATGACAATATAAAAATAACCATATAAACATATGGTTTCTAACTTCGCGGATTTTCTTATTTCGCGGGTTGCTCTGGAACGCAACCCCCATGATGGAGGAGGGATTACTGTAAAGCTAAACTTGCAGCACCGCTATTCAATTACACTTGCCTAACGCCTCTCCTAAAGGGAAATACTGTGGGATCTGGGCATCCGTCAAAGCACCAATCACAGGCCCGATTAGAAAGCGGGAAGCTGTGATTTGTCGTCTCCCTCCCATGTAACAATCACAGCCCGTGTTACAACGCACTATGTATGTATGTGTATATGTGTGTGTATGTATGTGTGTATATGTATATATATGTTTACATAACCTCTTTAACACACTACTTCTCCGCTGCGAAGCGCGGGTATTTTGCTAGTATACTATAACATGACTGCCTCGCCTGTTTAACATCCCCTGGTTCACATCACCTCAATATCTATAACCGTCACATTGTTATTAGTCCTAAACTACTCCTGTCCCAACTCTTTTTGGAACACGTTGTGGGCATCAATTTTAGAATAAATGTATATCTTCAAAAAAACAATACAATTGTTTTAGTAAAACATTAATATACTTTGTCTTTACATTGTTTTGCTTGAATACAAATCAAAATAAAATTACAAATCACTCCGTTTTGTTCTTATACCGGTAATCGTTTTCCATAATGTCCTAACTTTTCTGGAACTGGGGTTGTGTATTTATTAAATATAAGCATACAGTACAGGCACACCTCATAAAGACTATACAAAGCAATCGTCTTTAACCCTTTTTCTTTTTTTTTTCCTGTAATTGGGCAATAGCACAGAAGTAGGGTGCAGTTCCTAACTATTACACTATGTATTGTATGCCTACAAACTTGCTAGTCAGTCTGCCAAGTTACATTGTGCTGAGTTAACTGCATATTACTGATATTTATTCTACATGTAACTCTGGTGTTTTTTTTCTCCAAGCTGAAACAAATCATGTCAGGTCATATCAAATATTAAGACAATGATAATCGTGTTTTACTACTTGCATGGACTTGTTAATAACTATTTTCCCCATGAACAGACTGTTAATCGGTGAAATTACACTGAAATACTAAAGAGTCTGTGAGAAAGCATTGGGAAAAATGTGCCCCAAAAATTCTGTAGGCAAAGATGCATTTTGCACTGTGACAGCACACCTGCAGACATCGTATTGCCAGTCAAAGGGTTTTTGGCTAAAAAAACAATGTGATTGTTGCTTTGCACCTCCCAAATTCATCAATTCTTGTTACCTGTGACTTCTTTTTGTCTTTCCTAAATTAAAACTGACATTGATTAGTTGACAGTTTGTGTGAGAAACACAAAAGAACAAAAAAAATCTCAGGATTTTTTCATTTATTTAGCACATCATTTACATAAAGCTAATTTCAAAAAATCAAGATGTTAACGATGTCTATGCTAAATGAAAATATTAATAAAAGCTAGAGAATAAAACTACAAAGTAGAGCACAAAAAGCTTAACAATATAGGTAGACCCTATGGCAGCATGCATCTAACAATGTAGTGCCAAAACCTTATAACTATAGTGATTCTGCTGGCAACCTACAGACTTTCTAAATCGACTGATGCCTCATTGTTATATAAGCAATGATAATGAAACAGAATGGTGATAATTAAAATGGAAGCATCACAGAAACAAGCTAAAAACCTAGGAAGCTGCTAGAAGAGTTTTGGTTGGAATCAGTTCAGTTTCATAGGATTTTGCTATAACAAAATGCTTACATTAGTATGTGGCTGTCCTGATAGCCAGACAATGGTATTATGTGAGGAATAACGATTATATTTTTAGGAAAACTTATGGCGTGATATAGCCTGACTGGAAAAAAACTTCACCCAAAGTTTATTTATTATTATACAAGCAATGTCAAACAGATTTAACCAATTTTTTCATAATAAATGGAATGTTTGGTTTTCTTGTATGAGTGAATTTTTTTGTTATATTTTGATGAAGGCCTATAGTGGGAATATCTGAGTAGCTATGTCCATTCTTATTGTGTAGCTGTATGGTATGTCATCAAGGAACATTCCTGCCCAATACCCTTAAATAATGAAATTCAGTCCAAATTTGAAGAGACTAAAGGTGAGGTACATGGGTACTGATGGACAGGTTTTTGAGCCAAATGCAGAAACTTACACGTTCATTATGAATGATGTTTTTATGCTCTCTTGCTACTCTTGTTGCCCATTTTCTCGCTTCTTTGTTCAAGCTGTGCTCTTCAGTTGTTCCAGACTCAGATTCTAACTGCCGACTCTATAAATCAACAAAAAACATAATGGTGACTCTACTCAATTTAAGAAACAGACAGGAAGAAAAAAATTTACACAGGCATATAGTAATCCAAGTCTCAACAAACAAATAGTTCTTTCATCTAAATCTAGGATTATATTAATTTTCACCTATAACATAAAAAACTGAGGCCAAAGAACCTACGCTTATAAGGTCTGCACTGTATTAGTTTTTAGTCTGACATCAAATGTAAACAAAACTGTATATAATTCAGCAGTACAAGACAAACGTGTTTAAATCAAAAATATTTATTGCATTGACTAATTTTTAAGGTATTTTATTAATAATCAATATTCATAAACCACTTTGGCAATTGCAACTAGATACACAGCTGTAACTAAATACTTCTTCAAAATAGAATCTAGGCCACATCATAAAGCCTCTAAGAATAAAATTTTGATCCTAAGGATAGTGATGTTGCTAAATATAAAACTAAGAGTGGTGAAAAAGTGTGACAAAGCTATATGATCATCATTTATGACCAAGAAAAAGTGTTCAGGTAACATGAAGTAGTATTGAGATAAAATGTGGATAAAGCACTGTACTCTTGTTATGATTAAAACAGAAAAAGCAAATATATGGTCCTTCGTGAGGCATATGATGGAGTCTCTAAAATTAATGGCATAATGACTCAGAATTTAAAATGCAACTGCAACCTCCAGTTATCTGAGACATTAACAGCAATTTCATATTTTTTTCCATGTTCTTATATGTAAATTTTTTGTTTATGCCCCTGGAAAAATGGTTTGCATTTAACTATTTTCAAAAACATACATAGATTAACATACATGAGAGTATGAACTGAAGTGTACTGTTTATTGTGAATAATAAAGTATATTCAAATCTGAGTTAACGAGTTTGCTCTTTAGAAGCATAGTTTCCTGCGCACTTTCAGAGCTATATAACCACCACACAAAATGTAAAAATAGCTGGAAACTAAGACACACAATCACCACTTACATAAGAGATCATGAATGTTATCCTTAAGATTAATGTCAGATAAAAATGAGCAGCTAAATAATTGGAATTAGAATTTTGCCTTGTCTTCCTTTTTGTTAAATATTAAGACACCTTTCTTAAGCTTAATTTTTATGGAAAATATCTTTACCAAAAGATTTATTTCTAAATAATCTCATTTTTTATCATTTATCAGTTTTAAAATGTATAAAAACACTATACACTTGCAAAGTGCAACAGAAAATAAAGAGATTAATAGCATAGTTTAGCATTTATAATTAAAAGCATGTCATGTCTGTGCAAATGTATAGAATCTTTAATATCTAGGAAAGATAAGCATTTCTCATAACTCCTTGATAATGTAGGCAGTTATTTTAGATTTGATGAGAAATCTCCAGTACGATTTATGACATATTTATGTTTATATAGCTTAATACTTATGCAAATTCAGCTCTCCAGCTTGTACTGAGTGCCATTTTAAACAGCACTCTACTTTGCTTAAAAATTATTTTCTTTTTATCTTACACCAGTTTATTTTATCATGGGTCTCAAGAGTTTTTCTAAGAAACTTTATGAATATTGGCCCAGAATGTGTTATGTGATCTTTAAAATCTATGTTTAAAACATTAGAGAGAATGCATAATTTATTTGTTACAGCAAGATAACCAAAAATGAAACTAAAATGTTAAGGAAGCATTCAGCCGTTCAGTTTCTGCACAGTAAGTTCATAACATGACCTGGAAACTGAAGGACTGATTTGAAAGCATAATGTAATAAAACTGAATGCTTCATCTTTGCAGATAACCCCAAGAAAAATAATTCACTATGATAATGAAAATTAAGTAAACAAATCAATTAATTATTATTTTATTTTTTTTGATACTCTCGGGACTGAAGGGGATGAAGTCATACAGTGGAGATGAAGAGAATGCATGATTAAGTCAATTTCACTTTTTTGGAAAGTAAAAAAAAAAAAAAAAAGACATTTAACTTGCACAATATACATTAAAATTAAAAATCACTATAATAATAAAAACACAACACATAACGACATTTACATAATACAAAAATTATATAGAACAACATACATCAAAAGCCTTACAACAAATAATAGAAAAGGAAAACTTGTACTTAATACTTATTTTTCCGCTGTTTTTCCATAACCCCGTTAATTCCCATTAATTAACAGTGAAGGTTCAAGGTTAACAGTCAAAGTGTGAATACTACATGTAAAACAGTGGAAAAAGTTCAGCATTCCCAGATCTGTACACAAGACTGAACTAAGGAGAAATACACATAGGGTCTTCTCTGGTTCCAGAATTCTTAATGACATTCTGACAGATCAAAATGCTAATCACCTAAATGCTGACATCAAATGTAAATCTGATGTGTCCATCACTGTCATCTCACCAAACAGAATATTAATATTGACAAGTATGGATACATTGCAAGAGAGAAGGAAAAGGCCTTCAATTTCACAACTTTTATTCAGGTGAAGAAATTAATTAACAAAACATTCTTAGATTAAAACCTCTGAGAATCATAGAACCAGATGGTTACCCTTAAATGTATGACAACTTATAATTCACTTTACATTTAGTACATGCACCATGACTGTAGTCCACATTTATAACAGCACCATAATTCAGTTCCTCCATGATTAAAAATGTACTTAATGAGATATGCAATTAGGACTTTAAACATACTTTATCTGGACAGAGTGCCAAAAAGGGAAGAAATAGTGTTTCCAGATTCTTTACACACATTAACAGATACTGTAACTACATTTAGTGAAAATGTTTAAATTCAAAGCTTGAAAAAAAATACATAAAAGATTTTGTTTTTTAAAGTTGCAAAAGGAAGGCAAATCACTCCTAAAACTCAACATCCTACCCTGTAAAATGACAACAATTCCCGTTTCTTTACACTATGGCATTTTGCCATGGTCTCTGGAGACCCAAGTTCAAACAGGGACCTTAAAGAAATCTGTCAGGCACACAGTACATAGAGTTCAATGGCAGCATGAGACTTCACAATGGCTTCTTTCTGTAGCAGAGAGTGCCTTCCGCTTGCACACCACTGCTGTGAATGGATGCCTTTTTATTTTTCAGCAAGAATACAAACTCGCCTAACATTTTATTAGGAACAGACTTTTGCTGTTTGATTTCCAATGAAAATAAACCCCCAAGCCAACAATTTGCCTATTCTTTGCTTGTCTGCATCTGCAACATCTGAGATGCAATGAACAGATTATAAAGAACAGGGTACAAGCATAAAGCCCCTGTTTATGTATGTGCAAAAATCAAACAGTAAACTCAAATATAGTATAATCAGATGTTTTGTGTGTTTATTTACCTTTTTCAGCTAAAGATAGGTTGGTGGTTTCGCTTAAGACCAAGTAAGGCATAGGTTGTGTGGAGACTATAAGTGAGTGTACATGTGTAGCTGAAAATTTTTCCTCAAAAATTCAATAAAAAATGACAACACTTTGCCCTGAAATTACTGTACATATATAATTCCACCCAACCATCCATTATCCAACCCGCTATATCCTAACTACAGGGTCACGGGGGACTGCTGGAGCCAATCCCAGCCAACACCGGGTGCAAGGCAGGAAACAAATCCCGGGCAGGGCACCAGCCCAACGCAACATATATAATTTCACCTTCAAAACATAAACTAACATTTTAACACCTAATCACAAAGTCAGTTATGTTTAAACATCCTCTGCATATCTCATGAAGCACTGCCTTAGACAACATCTGTCATGTTGGAAGGAAATCATGTACAGAAACATGTTTATGCATTTAAGCTATGATTCAGAAAGATGCAAGGGTGAAGAACATTTTTTCCCCAGTAAGAAGTAAACACTAATGAATACAACATTTCAAAAAAGTAGTTTCATATAAATACAGTGAGAACAATACCATACAAAACAGTTACAGCAAAATAAATCTGGGGCTTTGCAAATGATAGCATTTGAAATTTGTATACAACTTTCTATACATTTTGTTCCAGCAAGTTGGCTTCCACCATTGTCTGCATGCATATCAGTTATCCCATAAGACACCAACAGAACAGTCTCCATCCCCTCACCTCCCACAAGAAGTGCCACCAATAAATATTACTTAATGTTATACCTCAGCCAAAGTCATTCTCATAGCACTCACGGGTGTGGGCTCAATGTCAATCAGCTGGAAAGCATTTAAACTCTGAACAAGTAACAGATATTGAACAAAAAATAAATATAGAACATAGTTAAAATCAATGCAAAGCCATTTATATTTAGAGAAAGCGGTACACTCCGACAAAAATTAATTGTTGCATTGGTTAAGAAAGGATAAATACAATTTAACTATTACTATATAAATGTGGCAAAGGCAATATCATGAACGAAGAGTTACAAAGCAGAATCAAGAACCTTTAGATCAGTACAATAAGAATTTTAAGTATGGTTTCAGATAAGTTACACAAAAAAAAGGCCACAGGTAGAATTAGTTCCAACATTAGTGCAAATCACACAGCATTATTAATTTACACAATACACAAACAAGTATTAAGCCATGCACAGATGTAGTTTAACAAAAAGCCAATTTTATTTCTATACTTATATTGTAAAATTTTTATTATATTAATTTTAAGTTTACTTTTAGCAAAATCAATTACATAATTCTGATGGCAAGCTACTATATCTGTATAATAAATTGCATTAATTTCATAACTGCATTAGCTAAAGTTTAAACAAAAAAGTCACGAATGTATTAGTAAAGGACAAAAAGCAATATTGCCGTCTCCTTTTGATAAGCTCTTTCTTTTTACGAAAGCTACACAGAATTCCCTTTATAGAAATAAAGCATGAGATGACACAGTTTACTAAATCTGATCTTTTGCAACCATCTGTCAAAGGGCTACAAATAATGAAAAAACACTGGAACATTCAGCCTGTGTAATTCTTCAGACACTGCTCTGACAGAAGAGGATCAGCCTGATACTCAGTAAGATTACACTTCTAAGCAAGATAAACTGGTAAAAAGAGGAGAAAAAAAAACATACCATGTCACTATCACAGGGCTGGAATTGAAAAGATTGTGATTTGTGAAAGATTTCATTCTCTTGCATAAAAAGTTGCTGATTGAGATCTTGCATCACCTATAACAACAACATGCGGCAATTAATTCTGAAATTACAATTAAACTTATACAGTATATGTAAAGCAAACTTACAATCTATTGTACAGGTACAATTTACTGTATATCACCTTGTTAACATACATACAAACCACTTTATGTCCAATGAGATGAAAGATATCAACAGTTTTTTATCCAATTTACACTTAAGGCTTTCGCTATGGAACACACATCAATATTATTTCAGCAATAACAATACAAGACATTATATCTATACTTTATGGATTAAGTTTAATCTAAAGTTTAATACATAAAATAGTCAAGAGGTTAAACTGAAAGTCCATGAGAGAGGGTTATCTTCTGAACAGAGCCATTTGATTTTACAACAAGCTTTGAGATTCATCCTACAGAATGTAGATGCAGAATACAGATTTATTCCCAAGCAATACTCATGATGTTTTTAGTACCTTATGTCATTTGGACTTTTTGGTCCACACAACAGTACTCCAGTAAGGCCGGGTTTAAACTTCACATGACGGATGTGTGCACCTTTGGACGCTACTACTATGCAAGCAGTGTACTGTTTATTCTTGCGGGTGTACTTTATGTAAATCTGGAGGATTCCACCAGGCACCAGTGCAAGATATCATCATGGTGAGAAAACAATGTTTGGCTTTGCCTTGTTGTGACTTGTCAGAAATATCCATTAAATTTCCAGGATACCTTGCCACAATATCACTGAAAAGAATGGATGTTTAATGATTACATCCATCAATCCAGGGACGAGCCCATTCCAGCTAGCTTTGGGTGCAAGACAGAAACGATCCCTGAACGAGGCATCAGGTCATCGCAAGGTGAATACAAGGACACACATACTGTACACTAGTGTCATTTTAGCATCACCAAATCCCAAAACCTGTATGTCCTTGGATGGAAACCACAGCACATTGTGGAAACCCACCAGGAAAACAGCCAAACTCCAGCCAGGGAACACCAGGGACGTGACTCCCTACTGTAAGGCAGCAGCACTACCGCTCTGCCACCGTGCTGCCCCCATATGTGTAATTAATAACAGTATTCATTATTTACATTAAGTTAACGATTTATCTGTAAAATGTAAAATACATGTTTTAACACATTTCATCATGAAGGTGATATCAAGTATAAATCTAAGGATTCTAAGTGTGCAGAGAACTGGAATATTATAAATTGAATGTGTTCTGTGTGGCAATCACCACCTGCCACTGTTGTCAGTGCAGGAGTAAGCCCCAGTAGCTTGTAGTGATTAACAAGTGGGTCAGTTTTATGATGACATTTACAACGTTCTACTTTAATGACAAAATAAACTTGAGATTAAAGTTGGATTTTCCTCTTTATTCACGAAATAGACATTGTTTTCTTCACTGTGTCCCTAATTTTTTTTCCCCTGTTTTGAATTAGAATTTAGTAAATGTCTACAACAGGTAACAAGCAAAATCAGAAAAAGCTTTTATTTGAGCATCTGGAATCCTAATAGTAAGCATAATAAATAAATATAATTAAATTAATGGCTGCACAGAGTCAGGCTCATTTGCAACAAATCAGAAGCAGTTAAAGCTATGAAATATGCCTGAAATTGACTTTTATTTTTTTGTTGATAAAAGCACTTTTTCTGGGTGGTTAATGTGTCTGCTTTAATTTCTATACTGATGTTTCTGACTTACATTACAACTTTGCCATCAAGGTTTATCTTGTTGGTAAAAAAAACTGCTGTCGGTAAGAAATTGATTCTATAATCAAAATTTATTGTCATTTGTTTCAACCTACACTATCGGTCAAAAGTCTTAAAACACCTCAGTTTTTTTCAATTCTTATGAAAATGCACTCAGTTTATTGTCTAAATGGTTAATTAAATCAATGCATAGAACAAATAAACAATAACAAATAAAAAATTAGTCAAGGAATCATTAAGTGTACAAAATTTTATTTAACTTTTTGATTAATCAAAGTAGCCACCTTTTGCTGATATAACAGCCAAACTGTGGTAACTCTTAATTCAGAATGCCAGTCACCAATTCTGCCTCTAGCAAAAGAATCCCAGACCATCACACTTCCTTCTTTGTGTTTGGCAGTTGGAGTCACACCAAGGAACCATCCTTTCACCAAACCCGGAGAACAAACATTTCACATTTTGATTCATCAGTCCATAAGACTTTCTTCCAGTCTGGAGTAGACCATAGATAGTACTTCAAGGCCCTATTTAGTCCTTTAAACAATGTTTTTCTTACTGCCACTGGCCCTGTCAAACCTGCAGCACAAAGTCTCCTCTTCACAGTAGAAACTGAGACTTGCTTTTTTCACCCACTGTTAAGCTGCGAGGAACCTATCTTGTAAAGCTGGTAACCCTCAAAAACTTGTCTTCTAATTGTGTTGTGACTTTGCCAGATCTCTTCCTGTCAGAGTTTCTTGTGTAGAACACTATATTCACTGGCAGTTATATTTTTTTTGTAATTTCTCTAAATGATAGGCTTACACTTCTAAGGGTAATAACGCTGTGTCTCATATAATTTGTTAATTGCAGTTTTCTTTTCATTATCACTGGAACTTACAACATTCTAAGTTTTTTTTTTTTATAAGTAATCAACAGAAGTTGGGACACCAGTGCAAATTGTTTGCTTCAACTTGCAAAGGTTAATTTACTCTAATTGCTGCAGAACATCTGTAGGTTGAACTTATTAGTTGTTCACTGAAGGCGGCATATTTGTAATATTCTGATATTTCCTTTTTTCATTTTTTTCTAATTTACCCTTTAAATTTAAACCTCTGACAGTTTACTGCATACTGTGTTAACATTTTAGGTCATTCCTTGTGTTTGAATTGATTAAAAAATGTAAAAACAGAAGTTTTTTTTTTTAAAAAACTATTGTCTAGTAGTGTATATAATTCCTGTCCTCTCTCTGATAATTTATGAGTGATTTTGGTGATCATTCACTTTAAAGTTATAATAATCATACAGAACAAAAAACAATATTACATTTACTGTACCTTACTTGTAACACTTTTTCAGCAAAACCATTTAATAAGGCCAATTGATTAAATGATCACTTTCTCTCAACTGTGAAGTCTGTTAAGACTCTGCACATGTAGTAATTACAGTAATCCCTCCTCAATCGCGGGGGTTGCGTTCCAGAGCCACCCGCGAAATAAGAAAATCCGCGAAGTAGAAACCATATGTTTATATGGTTATTTTTATATTGTCATGCTTGGGTCACAGATTTGCGCAGAAACACAGGAGGTTGTAGAGAGACACGAACGTTATTCAAACACTGCAAACAAACATTTGTCTCTTTTTCAAAAGTTTAAACTGTGCTCCATGACAAGACAGAGATGACAGTTCTGTCTCACAATTAAAAGAATGCAAACATATCTTCCTCTTCAAAGGAGTGCGCGTCAGGAGCACAGACTGTCAGAGAGATAGAGAAAAGCAAACAAATCAATATGGCTGTTTGGCTTTTAAGTATGCGAAGCACCGCCGGTACAAAGCTGTTGAAGGCTGCAGCTCACACCCCCTCCGTCAGGAGCAGAGAAAGAGAGAGAGAGAGATAGAGAGAGACAGTTTGTTTTTCAATCAAAAATCAATACGTGCCCTTCGAGCTTTTAAGTATGCGAAGCACCGTGCAGCATGTCGCTTCAGGAAGCAGCTGCACAGAAGGTAGCAACGTGAAGATAATCTTTCAGCATTTTTAGACGAGCGTCCGTATCGTCTAGGTGTGCAAACAGCCCCCCTGCTCAATCCCCCTACGTCAGGATCAGAGAAAGTCAGCGCAAGAGAGAGAGAAAAGTAAGTTGGGTAGCTTCTCAGCCATCTGCCAATAGCGTCCCTTGTATGAAATCAACTGGGCAAACCAACTGAGGAAGCATGTACCAGAAATTAAAAGACCCATTGTCAGCAGAAATCCGCGAACCAGCAAAAAATCTGCGATATACAGTATATTTAAATATGCTTACATATAAAATCCGCGATAGAGTGAAGCCGCGAAAGGCGAAGCGCGATATAGCGAGGGATCACTGTACTAATATAGTGTGTATATTTCTCTGGGTTAAAGGTTAAAAACAATTGCAAATAAATTACTCATCTTTATGTGGTTTTTGAAGATTGTTTAAATATCCATTACATATTAAAGATTTTTCCAACTGTAGCTCAGAAGGCCAGCATTGCTATATACAACATGTGACCCTAAATCGTTAGGCACAAAGAAAGACTGTGACTTACCCTGCTAGAAGTTTCCAAAAGGAACTGGAATGTGTGCTGTACAGCTTGGCATAACTCAAGCTCATTCCCACTGAATGCTATTAAATATTCCTTAACATGATCATAGATATTTCCATCCAATGCCTGTATATAAGAGTAAAGAATAAATGGCAAGAAATTAAAAAAATAAATAAATGAAAGTCTACCAACCAAAAATACATGAGATTCCAACAAGTAAAATATTGCTGTATATATACATACTGTACTTTATTTAACTTTCACAGCCATCTAAAAATGGCCAGCTCTAGCCAACTTTATCATCTATGCAAATACCTTAAGGCAAAAAGGGACTGGTGTTTATTATTTGAAGGCTTTTGGGGGTGCAGGCAGCATCAGAGTTAGAATAGATTAAACTAGAGTTTAGTGAAGAGCAAATCCCACAGAGTTTGCGTGGCCATGAGTTTGGCAAAAATCAAATAAATGTTTAGGAACTTCTCAGAATGCCACAATATGATTTGAAGTTAATCAGGAAGGAGAACTGAACCAGTGCATTAGTTTGTTAAGTGTTCCTTAGATATAGGGAAGTGTCCCCAGACTATGCTGGATCGATTATTGTGGCCAAAAATAAGACCAGAGCTGTGAGGTAGCATTGCTAACCACTCTGTCTCTATGCCTCAAGCAACAAAAGATGTACCTGAAAAAGGTACCAAACATATACCATTGTGCTCACAGAGCTCCAATTCTTAAGGCACGAATTGGCCGGACCAAGCAGCATTTTTTTTTGAGGTTGCGTAGTTAGCTACACAGATTCCAAGCACCTGGTTCTTTTTTTTTTTTTTTAATGATCTATACGTACAGATGCTTCACACTTTTTCCTCCATCAAGAAGAGAAAAGCGCCTTGTAAATAGTGATAAATCTTGCGTTATTTTTATTTGACAGGGTTTCATGCGTTTTCTGACACTAGAGGGGGAATGCGCTTCTCTAAGGTTTATTCTGACTTGTCACGGATCACATGGCTAACTGCTTATGCATTCATTCAGCATATAAAATTAGCCACATGGGGTTATGGCACATCTTTTTTGCTTTCAATCTATCCATGCAGTTACTTCACATCACACTTTCTTCTTCCATCAATAAGACAAAACATCTTGTAAATAGTAATAAATCTTACTTTACTCCTCAGAAGTTTGCTTTTACTCAAACACTGGCCATTTAGCCGGCATATAAAATTAGCTATGCAGCACAATGGGATCAGTATTATATATTCAGTGGCAGTACCCACAACATTCTCATTATGGTCAGCTAATGTATCCCTCAATACAGACTCAGCTTTTTTTTGGGGTGCAAATCCGGCTGAAGTAATATGTGGATGTTAACATCACATATGCACAAAGCAGACCAGGCATCAAAGAAAAATGTGAGATGGAGTATGCTTACAGTACACATATGTGAAAGTTTCCTGCATGGTTGCTATAGCTTTTTGATGTCACCATGGTCTTGTAAAGCATCATGGCGAGCAGGGAAGAAATATTTGTCTAAGCCAGCCACATGTTGAATTTCCAGGAAAATGTCCTGCAAGCAAGTCACCAGTGAACACAGCATATTCGCTTGGCAAACACTACTGTAGATTAACATATGCGTACATTTCCATATGATGCAGAAAACCTTTCTTCTTTCAAAAAAAAACAACACCACCTTAAACCAGCACCACATTACATAGCTTATAGTCAGAGGGGATGTCAAATTTGACAACAGGAGTTGCTGATGTTGTTGCCTGAGGTTGTCCGATTGCAGGACTAGGAATTGTAGGTGATGGTAGACTACATTTCTACATGGTGACTTTTTGGCATGGGTTCTTATTTCTAAAATATTTTGTTGGGGTGAGTCACAAACCAGTCTGACTGAGTTGTTGAGGATGACCAAAACTATACAACAGATGGTCATGGGACAGTGCCGGAACTCCCCCAACTTGCTAAAATTATGTAAATGAAGTCTGAGACTGAAAATTGCTGGGAAAATCATGTAGTGTGCCAAGGCCTTTAGAGGAGATTTTGGTTTGAAGGTAATTTCTGCTTTTTAATGGTAACAGAAAACCCTCTGAATAAAGAAAATACAAACAGACTGCATTTTCGATATGCACACATTAATTGAATTTAGATTTCTATGGAAGTATTGGTGCCGATGCACTTATTTAATAATATCATCTATGTTTTGCCTCAAGCTTCAGATACAGTCAAGATTGGTTTGAAGATATATGTACTGATCCATAGAGTCTTTCATCTCACCATTAATGACTATATGATCCACGCTCTGGATATATTCTAAAATTAATTAGAGTAATGATATCATCCCTGTCATATGAGATCTCATTTAATTAGAGAATAAATAGAATGGAGGGAGCCTGTACAAGTTTATAACATGTCATAAATGGAATAACCTCTGTGTGTTGTGACAGTCTAAACAAAACTAACTAATTAACTAAACAAATAAATACAATTAGCATGTAATAAAGGCTAAATTGAATACTGTACCCAATTTGTTTGTTGGAAGTCCACAAATAGGAATCACGCTAAAACTCCAGTACTCTCCAAGTGTCTAATTATGGTGTCAAGTAGGAAACATTTTGAATTATCTACTGTACATCACTCTCACACTGGTTGCCAAAAAAACAGAAAAATTACTTTACTACAGTACATGCAAATGTAATAGGTCACTATTCTGTTGACTGAGAAAGTGAGTTTATTTATTCTAGGGGTAGAGATAATGGTTGTGATGTTGCATCTGAGAGAGATTTGGCTCTAGTCCAGTGAAGAGTGAACATTTACAGTAGGACCCCATTGAGCTGTTGAGCATCATGTCTGAGGGTCCTGACGAAAACAGCATCTGGTCTGATGGACTAATTCATTGTGGTGGATATAAGCAGCTTAAACAGACTGTGTATTTGAAGGCAGAGTGTTTCAAACTGTTCAGACTCTATATCATCTGCAAACACCATACATCTCATCATGGATGCAGAACCTTATTATTTCACTTAGCAAAAAATAAATCACTCGCTCCCTTCACATACATGCATCACACACATCTTTTTACAACAAATATTTTCATTCCTGACAGTTTGTGCTCCACTTTGTTTCTATGTTGTTTTAGTTTGTTAGTTGTATATCTGAATCTGTTACAGCTCATTTGTAATACAAAGTTTATTTTTAAGATGAATATTATGGGATCATTAAACATAACATTTATTCATAATATATATATATATTTTATATATGCTCAAATTAACTCCAGTATTTCTTCTACTTTTATTATTTACTAGCAAAATACCCGCGCTTCGCAGCGGAGAAGTAGTGTGTTAAAGAGGTTATGAAAAAAAAAAGGAAACATTTTAAAAATAACGTAACATGATTGTCAATGTAATTGTGTTGTCATTGTTATGAGTGTTGCTGTCATATATATATATATATATATATATATATATATATCTATACATATTAATAAAAGGCAAAGCCCTCACTGACTGACTGACTGACTGACTGACTGACTCATCACTAATTCTCGAACTTCCCGTGTAGGTGGAAGGCTGAAATTTGGCAGGCTCATTCCTTACAGCTTACTTACAAAAGTTAGGCAGGTTTCATTTCGAAATTCTACGCGTAATGGTCATAACTGGAACATATTTTTTGTCCATATACTCTAATAGAGGAGGCGGAGTCACGTATCGCGTCATCACGCCTCCTACGTGATCATGTGAACTAAAAACAAGGAAGAGATTTACAGCACGAGTCAAACGCGGGAACTAAGGTAAATGACGTTAATTTTTGAGTGTCTTTTAATACTGTGTAAGCATACATATTAACACATGTGCAATTAAACGTGTGCATTTACGGGGTGATTTCTCAGGCTTAAAAGCTCGCCTTTTACTAAAAAGGTAAATGCAAAACTATTTTCAATCATTCTATGATCTGCTTCTCACAACTGAAGGCACCGTGGCTGATGTTACGTCACTTGCTGTCCAACCATAAGCTTTACCTGGTGGTTAACCGGACACTCACTTCACTCCCTTTCGGGAATCGAAGCTCTGAGATTTTCTTTTGTTCTTAATTAAATTTAAAAGCAATACTTCACCGCTGCTAAGCCCCTCTAGCGCTGACGTCCGAGGTTCGATTACCGTAAGCAAGTGCAGTGAGTGTGTAATTACATTCACGGCATTTGTAGTCTGATTCACAATCTGATTGTATGGGTGGTTACCTACGAGGTAACGCTTATACTTGGCCACCAAGTCAGGTCGAAGTGATCACTCGAGTAAACGCAGCTTCACAAAAAAAACAGATCCTTAACAAACTGTTATTAGTATATTTTCCCTCAATTTAAAACGTTTTATTTTCTTCTTAATAAAAATTTAAAAGCGGTACTTCGCCGGTGCGAAGCGCGTGGATTTGACCGACTGACACATACAGACATATTCATGAGTGCAGGTACTTCGGAAAGAAAGCACCGTGTAAACCTAAAGTTTAAATTAAGTTCATAGACCTACAAAAGGTTGCCATTCATTTGAGGCAAGATTGCTTTTCTTCTGTACAACTATACGTTGCATTCTCAAGAGTGTGCTTGCACGGCTTCAGATATATATGTATATATATATATATATATGTATGTCTATATATAAATATGTAAGCTTATAAGTACTGCCTTACTTCTCTTTAAGAAAGGAAGATGTAATGATACTTGATTTAAACGATTCCATGTCTTCCTGGGTTTGCGTAGCTTATTGTCAATATCTTTACACCTGTTTTTAAGACTTATTTACTGAAACGGGCTTTCACGAAAAAAGTTAGGGCTTTGCTACAGGATACACCCTTCACAAGTTAAGCAAGTAAAAATAAAATATATATTTCTGTTTTATTTAAACCTTTTAAGTTCGTATGCATAGCCCCATTTGGCTGTTTAATTTTTTTTTTTCTTTCTTCAGTAAAATTTAATCTCCTTAAAGAAAAAGAACATATCCATTTTACTTTTTTTGTACCTCTTTAGTAATATTTTAGTGTAAAAGGATAACCAGTATTTAAACCTTTTATGTTACTTTATACATTTATTTTACACAATGTTGAAAAATTAATAAGAAAGCTACATATTTTGGCAGCTGCTGCTTTCATTTTCAATAAAATGAAAAAAGCTCTCCAAGAGAAAACGTCAATGAAGAAGAAACAGTTTGCACTATCTAAAAATCAGAAACCCTCACTTATAAAAGTTTGCTGCAGATGACTTAACTGAAAATAAATGAATAGTTCCTATGTGTATAATACATATTTATCTATTTTACTTATGCCTTTATTCCACCAACTTACAACATCTGAGGTACAATTTGTTACATTACTTTTGTTTTTTGCAGCACAGGCAGGTGAAGTGACTTCCTCAGGGTCACACAGTGGTGTCAGTACCAGGATTTGAACTGACAAGCTCCGGGTTTACTGAAATATTACTGAACAAAGAAAAAAAATGAAAACGGGCAAATACGGCTATGCATACAGATGTCCATCCGTCCATTATCCAACCTGCTATATCCTAAATACAGGAGCCAATAAGTACATATGTTTATATACAGTATATATATATATATATATATATATATATATATATACACATATATATACACACAGTATATATATATATATATATATATATATATATATATATATATATGTGAATGTATGTATGTATATATGTATGTCTATATATATATATATGTAGATATGTAAATTTGTATATGTATATATATGTTTATGTGGATGTGTATATGTGTATATACGTATGTATATGTAGATATGTGTATATGTAGATATGTATATATATATGTATATGTATATATATGTTTATATGTGTGTGTGTGTATATTATATATATAAAAGACAGCAACACTCATAACAATGACAACACAATTACATTGACAATCATGTTACATTATTTTTAAAATGTTTCCTTTTTTTTTTTCATAACCTCTTTAACACACTACTTCTCCGCTGCGAAGCGCGGGTATTTTGCTAGTATATATATATATATAGCAAAATACCCGCGCTTTGCAGCAGAGAAGTAGTGTGTTAGAGGTTATGTAAACATATATATATACATATACATATATACATATATATACATATCTACATATACAGCTATCTACATATAGCAAAATACCCGCGCTTCGCAGCGGAGAAGTAGTGTGTTAAAGAGGTTATGTAACTATATATATACATAAACATATATACATATATATACATATCTACATATACATATATATACATATACACATCCACATATACATATATATATACATATACAAATTTACATATCTACATATATATATAGATATAAATATAGACATACATATATACATACATTCACATATATATATATATATATATATATATATATATATATATATATATGGTTGAAATAGTTTACTGTCAAATAAATGCAAAGAGTACACGACATATATATATACTGTATATATACATATCTACTTATTGGCTCCTGTATTTAGGATATAGCGGGTTGGATAATGGATGGATGGACATCTGTATGCATAGCCCTATTTGCCTGTTTTCATTTTTTTTCTTTTTTCTAAACAGCCAAATGGGGCTATGCATACGAACTTAAAAGGTTTAAATAAAACAGAAATATATATTTTATTTTTAGTTGCTTAACTTGTGGAGGGTGTATCCTGTAGCAAAGCCCTAACTTTTTTCGTGAAAGCCCGTTTCAGTCAATAAGTCTTAAAAAAAGGTGTAAAGATATTGACAATAAGCTAAGCAAACCCAGGAAGACATGGAATCGTTTAAATCAAGTATCATTACATCTTCGTTTCTTAAAGAGAAGTAGGGCAGTACTTATAAGCTTACATATTTATATATAGACATACATATATATATATATATATATATATATATATATATCTATCTATATCTATCTATATCTATATCCGAAGCCGTGCAAGCACACTCTTGAGAATGCAACGTATAGTTGTACAGAAGAAAAGCAATCTTGCCTCAAATGAATGGCAACCTTTTGTAGGTTTATGAACTTAATTTAAACTTTAGGTTTACACGGTGCTTTCTTTCCCAAGTACCTGCACTCATGAATATGTCTGTATGTGTCAGTCGGTCAAATCCACGCACTTCGCACCGGCGAAGTACCGCTTTTAAATTTTTATTAAGAAGAAAACAAAACCTTTTTAAATTGAGGGAAAATATACTAATAACAGTTTGTTAAGGATCTGTTTTTTTGTGAAGCTGCCTTCACTCGAGTGATCACTTCGACCTGACTTGGTGGCCAACTATAAGCGTTACCTGGTAGGTAACCACCCATACAATCAGATTGTGAATCAGACTACAAATGCCGTGAATGTAATTACCCCGATCTACATGCTGTCAAATAAACGAACCACACGCTGTGGCGCGGAATGTAATTACCCCGATCTACATGTTGTCAAATAAACGAACCACACGCCGTGGCGCAATTTTAGGGGCTTTGCCTGTAGCGCTGACGTCCGAGGTTCGATTCCTGTAAGGGAGTGAAGTGAGTGGCTGGTTACCTACCAGGTCACGCTTATGGTTGTCCAGCAAGTGAGGTAACATCAGCCATGGTGCCTTCAGTTGTGAGAAGCAGATCACAGAATGGTTGAAAATAGTTTACTGTCAAATAATGCAAAGAGTACACGACACGTCTTTCCCCCTTATTCTTGGCTCATCAGGCGTACACACTCACTGCACTTGCTTACGGTAATCGAACCTCGGACGTCAGCGCTAGAGGGGCTTAGCAGCGGTGAAGTATTGCTTTTAAATTTTAATTAAGAACAAAAGAAAATCTCAGAGGTTCGATTCCTGTAAGGGAGTGAAGTGAGTGGCTGGTTACCTACCAGGTAACGCTTATAGTTGGCCAGCAGGTGACGTAACATCAGCCACGGTGCCTTCAGTTGTGAGAAGCAGATCATAGAATGATTGAAAATAGTTTTGCATTTACCTTTTTAGTAAAAGGCGAGCTTTTAAGCCTAAGAAATCACCCCGTAAATGCACACGTTTAATTGCACATGTGTTAATATGTATGCTTACACAGTATTAAAAGACACTCAAAAATTAACGTCATTTACCTTCGTTCCCGCGTTTGACTCGTGCTGTAAATCTCTTCCTTGTTTTTAGTTCACGTGATTACGTAGGAGGCGTGATGACGCGATATGTGACTCCGCCTCCTCCATTAGAGTATATGGACAAAAAACATGTTCCAGTTATGACCATTACGCGTAGAATTTCGAAATGAAACCTGCCTAACTTTTTAAAGTAAGCTGTAAGGAATGAGCCTGCCAAATTTCAGCCTTCCACCTACACGGGAAGTTCGAGAATTAGTGATGAGTCAGTCAGTCAGTCTGTGAGGGCTTTGCCTTTTATTAATATGTATAGATATATTATAGCCAAGAAGCCTTAAAAGTCAAATATGACCATGAAAGCCCCAAAAAGCATTTAAAACAGGACTTTATTTCATGATTACTGTTCAACATTTCTGGCATTGGGCAGAATCAATTAAAAGTTCTCTCATTGAAGTTATGGGGGCAGTTATCTCAAGCTTACTTAAATATATATTTTTTTATTTTCCTTATAAATGAAAATAGATTCAAACTAACAAATATATGTGTAATGAAGCAGTAATCATACCTATAAATGTTGCTTTCGGAGATGATAAAGTTAGATATTTTCTCAAAAGTCAATTTTTTGTTTCAGTACTCAACTATGGTAATTAACTCTGGGTATATTACAGGTACAGCTATTTAAAGTGTGATGCCCTCTGAGTTTCAGAGTCTAAATCTCTGACTGGGTTAGAAATTCAATAATTTAAGAAAATCTCAGAGTTGTGTTTCTACTGATCTCAAACAAGAGTCAGCTGATATGGTTTGGGCATCTAGTGAGTATGCACTCTCAGTAACTTTTTATGGCACACTGGACAGTGACTCTCAATAAATAAGGCATTATATTTCTTAAGTGCCCTTGTAGCATCTGGCTTTCTTCCTAAAGTACGGAAGACTATTACTAGGTAGAGTGAATTCTGGCCTATCCTGCTCTGGACAAGCAGATCAAAAATAAATGAATGTTTTGAACAAATAATTTTCAAAGATGGTTTTACTCAGTACCTATTACGTATATGTGCGAGATCTTATTAAGAATTTATGTCAAAAAAACACTGGATCAATTAGCTACCAAATAATTCAGATAGACAATAACTTTACAAAGTTATTGTCTGTTTTTACCTGCATTATTATCAATCTTTAATTTAATATTGTTTTTTGTATCAGTATGCTGCTGCTGCTGCTGGAATATATGAATTTCCCCTTAGGATTAATAAAGTATCTATCTATCTATCTGAATGGTCCCTTCCTGTATACTGCATATATTTTCTACTGTTGCAAAACTGCTGTTTAGAGATCTTTTACATATCAAGTAATTTGTCTGCCTTTATAACACCACAAGAAAGAGTTAAGTAGTTAGTATAGTATATTTTTCCTTGCACTACATACTTAAGTAGTTCTAAATGGCATGAATGAGTAATGAAAGGTACACAAACAACACTTATAAAGTGTTACTCAGCTGCTGAGATCCTTTGAAGAGAAGGTTAGTTGGAAGTGTCACTGCAGCCTCTTAAAAGAATTTGAAGTGATACAGTAGACATGAAGCAAATCCAGAGTTCAGTAAATGCTATGTGCACCTAAACATTACTACATGACGCCAAATTGTACTATTAAAGGCAACTAGTAGATTTTTAAGTATAAACATTCTAACTCTGAGGAAATAATCACATTAAAGGAGTAACAGACCTGGAAGTTGTAGGATGATTATGCATTCTGTACGTAGCTGTTGGCGAGGACCTTAGTCTATCCTCCACTGAATAAGAAATTATTTTGCAAAGCCCATTCAGTAGTCTAGACTGCTGTTCACCATATAACTAATTCAAGGAGTAAGGATTAATTGAGGTGAATTTTATTTATTTAATGTATTTTTATTTATTTATCTGTGCTTATAGGCAGTCATGCAGCACAGTAGAACAGTGGCATTTTGTGCTTTACAGAGAGGTGGCTTAAACATGACATACTGTACCTGACACTGTTTTAATGGAGCAGACAGAGACGCAGTGTGGTCTGGTAATCTAAGTGAATGAGGGATGGTGTAAATGGGAGTGTATTACACTTAAAACTACAGTTTGTAATTTGAAATTCTGGCTATTGGAATTCATCCACGGGAGATGAATTACATCATTCTTATTAATGTTTGTATTCCTCCCTCCACAAATGGGGACATAGCAACAGAAATGATTCATTCTGTCACCAAAACTTTAATGATGACTCACTCTAACCCTGCAGTTATAATATGTGGTAACTTCAATCACATGACTTTGGAACAAACAATGACAAACTCAATCAGTTAGTGACTGTTTCAATTCGAGGAAATAACAAGCCGGACCTCCTATATTTAAATGTTAAAGAAGTCTAAGTGTATTCTACTTGCTCCTTTAGGCAAATCTGACCACAACCTGATTCATCTTTTTCCCAGCTACAAGCCTGTTATTAGATGGCAGCCTGTTACCACCAGAATAGTAAGACAGTCGAGCCTGGAGGCTGAAATGGCTCTGATTGAATCCTACTGTGATAGACAGCTGGCAGCTCAATCCGGCCGGGACGTCCCTGAACTGGAAGAGTGGAGGAAGGCAGCCTTTCAAGGACATTGCTTCCCCCAGGACGCTAGGTGGCAGCTCCCCTGGACGGTACCTGTTCCCCGGACTCCCTCAGGGCATCCTGGGACATGGAGTCCGTTTTCTCAGCCCTGTTGGGTGCCGCCAGGGGGAGCTCATAAAGGACCTGGGGACTCCTACTTTTCCTACAACCCGGAAGTACTTCGGAGTCAGGAGGACAGAAGCCCACAGTACTTCCGGGCTGCTTGAGAACTGATGATGTGTCAATGACCCGGAAGAAGAGGAGGAGCACTTCCGGGTCAAGGACTATATAAAGGACTGGTAGAGACTAAGCAAGCAGAGCCGGAGTTGGGAGGGTGTGTGACGGAGCTGCTGGGAGAGGAGGAGTGTATTATTGTGATTTATTAATTATTGTGAATTGTGGTGCTTTGTGCACTTTATTTAAGAAAATAATTAAAATTGTACTTGGTGTTTTTAAACGCGTGTCCTGAACATCTGTCTGCTGGGTTTCACGGGCAACAGTGCCCTCAAGCGTCCACTTATTGACACTACCAAATGACAGACTGGGAAATAATGCGAGTCAAATGGCGACAATATTGAGGGCTTTCCAAACAACAAGCCCTTCGATTACTAATGAGCTAAAAGGTCTCCTGAATGAAAAAAGACAGCATTCAAATCTGGTGACAAAGAGGCACTGAAGGACATACAGCGCATGCTAAAGAAAACTTGGTGTGGAGAAAAGGAAGCTTACAAAACTTAAATAGAAAACAAACTCAATCAGAACATGAAGGATGTCTGAGATCATTTACGTTAGGTAGAATGCATAGAGGGGGCTGGGCAGTACTGTGGCCTGGAACCCCTGCAGATTTTTGTTTTTTCCGACTCTAGAAAAGGATGTGGACAAAGCTAACGCTAACCAATTTTTTTAATAGATTTTATTTCCCACTGCCAACTTCTTTCAATGATCAGTCTCCTCACACCATCCCTACTACATCAACAACTCCTACCACTTCAACTGGAATTGGCAAAGTGACAAGTTCACTTCTGACCATCACTGTGGACTGTCCATAATTGAAGACCAACTGAGGAAGCTACACACAGGAAAAGCTGTGGGACCAGATGAAGTCAGTCCTCAAGTTCTTAAGGCCTGTGCTGACCAACTTTGTGGTATCCTCCGTTTCCTGCAGAGTCTGTCCCTAAGGCTTCATAAAGGGCCACTGCTGTGGAAAACATTCTGCATTGCTCCTATTCCAAAGAACGCAGGCGCCTCTTCTCTTAATGACTACAGAGCAGTACCAATTAAGTCTCACATCATGAAGACCTTTGAGAAACTGGTCCTGGACGAGTCCACTTGTGGTAGACCACACTGCAGTTTGCTTTTATGACAAAGACTGGAGTGAGGAATGGAATTATCTATCTCCTCCACAAGGCTTACTGTCACATGGACAAAGCTGGCACTGTGTGGATTATGTTTTTTGATTTCTCCAGCACCTCCAATACCATCCATCAATCCCTGTTAAGGGGTAAGCTCAAGAGATATGCAGGTGGATGAGTCTATATTGCCCTGGATAATGGACAATCTGTCGGGCAGACTGCAATTTGTGAGAGTCAAGGACTGTGTTTCTGATACAGATGTGGGAACACTGGAGAACCACAAGGTACAGTACTGTCTCATTTTCTGTTCACTGTGTACACCTCAAAACTATAAATATAATACTAGGTCACATCACTTCCAGAAATTCTCAGGTGATTTTGCACTTATGGGGTGTTCAGATAAAGGGAATGAGACAAAGTATAGGAGTCAGGTGGAAAGTTTGTTTCTTGGTGCCCAGAGAATTGTCTGCATCTTAACATCAGCAAAGCTAAGAAACTGGGCAATGACTTTGGCTGCACCAAAAAGCTTCTAAGTCCGGTCACTATTGAAGGAGTGGCTGTAGAGGTGGTCCTATAAGTATTTGGGACTCCACATTAATGACAGGTTAGATTTGTCTCTATTACTCTGTGATGGCCAGTGTGATTTTCTACCCTGTGGTGTACTGGACTGGTAACATCTTCAAGAGAGGTCCACCAAATGAACAAGCTAATTAAAAGGGCTAGTTAAATTACAGGATGCACTGTGGACCCCCTGGAGGTTGCAAAGGAGCAAAGGAGAGAGCTAAAACAAAACTGGGTGCCATTACGAATAATGCTGCACATCCTCCCCTCTGACACATTAACATTGAGTACTTTCAGCGAAAGAATCATTCATTAGAAGTGTGTCAAGAAACACTGCTGGGGCTCCTTTATACCAACAGCAATATGTCTGCATAATACCTCACTGTGACTGTGACAGCCAAGTCAGAACTTTTCTTTCTTTTGAATTTTCTTGCTTTATAGTCATTCCAGTGTGTGCTCAGACCAAAGTGTGTGTGTATATTTATTTATTTACTTATTTATATATCTATTTATTTATTTAATGCGCTTCTGTAAAATGCCAGATTTCCCCTGGGGGCAAATTAAGTTCGATCTATTTAAAATAGTTTTAATTTTATAAAATAATAAAAACTAAATGAAGCATGATAACTGAAGTTTAATTTAGCTTGTACTTGTTTCAAAATAAACTGTTGTGCATGCATACTGTTAATTTCTAATGTGTATTTTGTAGCCAGTCAGTCATTCATGTCATGGTGCACACAATATTACATCTTTACTTTTGCTTTGCAGTTGTAAGTTTCTCACAGAAATAAATAAGAAGATCATATATTTTAATTTTTTTATATTTATTCATGTCTACAGTACCCTGAAAAATCCTTTATGTTGGCAATAGTTGAAAGCACAACTATGTCAGTTTGTATTCTATCCTGAGAAGTGCTTTTCATACATTTTCTATGGCAAAACCCCCAAACTGAACAACATATTGACAAATGTATTTACATATATAGCAAGACATTAGAAGGTGAACAAAAAAATAAAGTTTACATTTTCACACTAGAATTACCAGAGCCTACGAAAAAACTCGTATATCCGGCCCACCTTAAATGGCTTCTTAAATCCGTTCACACCTCTCCGCCAGCATCCTTTGTCCTCTAAATGTGCTGATAAAAGACAAGCTGCCAGCAGCCGGCTATTCCATCCCCCCACCGACTTAGAACGTGAGCGAAGTTTTCCCAGCTCACGCCTTGATTGATTATGTGGGAGTGAAGTGGAGTTTTACAGTGGAAATAAGAGATCATTATTCTAAAGTAATCTGTGTAAACACATTGTTAAAACAGAAACTTTTTCATATTTTAGTCATAAATGTTACAAAATGTAGTAGGCATAAACTATAGAATATATAAAGCCCGAGTTCAAAAGATCAAATAAACACTTTCACAAAAGCTTCAAGAATGATTCAACAGCTTCTGTGGCGTAGCGCGCTAAGATTTGCCTCTTAGCGCAGAGCAGCTTTTCCTTGCCTCACAGACCTGAGTTCGATTCCCCGCTGGGGATGAAGTGTTGCTTTTTTTTTTTCTTTTCTTTTAAACCTCAAACGGACATAAAATTTATACATTGGTATGCACTGTCAGTTACTGAGATCGTTATATTTTCATGTGGGATGCTCCTTTTCAAATATTTTTTAACAATTGAGACTGCAATTAACAGGAACACCTGTCCTTATAACTTATTTTTAAGATCCATAACACACAGACAGACAGAGCACTGCGTAATTGAGAGACAGACAGGCAGAGAAGTCACTAGATATATAAATAAACAGGGAAGCCACGTGTACTGAAAGAAAAAAAGAACAACATGTGCGTTGTCCCTGCTGCACTGAATAAGCGCAGGCGCTCTATCACCACCCCTCCCCCCAGCAACGCACATGTTGTTCTTTTTTTCTTTCAGTACACGTGGCTTCCCTGTTTATTTATATATCTAGTGACTTCTCTGCCTGTCTGTCTCTCAATTACGCAGTGCTCTGTCTGTCTGTGTGTTATGGATCTTAAAAATAAGTTATAAGGACAGTTGTTCCTGTTAATTGCAGTCTCAATTGTTAAAAAATATTTGAAAAGGAGCATCCCACATGAAAATATAACGATCTCAGTAACTGACAGTGCATACCAATGTATAAATTTTATGTCCGTTTGAGGTTTAAAAGAAAAGAAAAAAAAAAAGCAACACTTCATCCCCAGCGGGGAATCGAACTCAGGTCTGTGAGGCAAGGAAAAGCTGCTCTGCGCTAAGAGGCAAATCTTAGCGCGCTACGCCACAGAAGCTGTTGAATCATTCTTGAAGCTTTTGTGAAAGTGTTTATTTGATCTTTGGAACTCGGGCTTTATATATTCTATAGTTTATGCCTACTACATTTTGTAACATTTATGACTAAAATATGAAAAAGTTTCTGTTTTAACAATGTGTTTACACAGATTACTTTAGAATAATGATCTCTTATTTCCACTGTAAAACTCCACTTCACTCCCACATAATCAATCAAGGCGTGAGCTAGGAAAACTTCGCTCACGTTCTAAGTCGGTGGGGGGATGGAATAGCCGGCTGCTGGCAGCTTGTCTTTTATCAGCACATTTAGAGGACAAAGGATGCTGGCGGAGAGGTGTGAACGGATTTAAGAAGCGATTTAAGGTGGGCCGGATATACGAGTTTTTTCGTAGGCTCTGGTAATTCTAGTGTTAAATGGAAGATTTTTTTTTTTTTTTTACAGTTTGTGACTCACATATGACTGATGAAGTTTACACATTTCTTTGATGTTAGATTAAATGTGAGACAAATCAAGTTGTACTTCTTCATACCACATTATTAAAATTTGTTTTTTTAATGTTTCTATGAAGTGCAATATTTCTGACTCTCCCTTTTATATTATGATTGCTTTAAAGTCGGTGACTGAAAGCTAAGGTGTATGGAAAAAATTAAGATTATCTATTGTAAGTGTAAAGGGAGAAAGGAGAAACTGAGTTGTTTGTTGATCGCCGGCTCCTACTCAAAGCATTCAACTGGCTCCCCGTGCTTCAAAGTATTATATCAGATCAGGTCTTATACACTTACTCTAGTGTCGAATGGCTATATATTTTTTGTTTGAGAAATCATAAGCATTTTTGTGTAGAGAATCCAATTTTTGAGAAAGGCTGTTTTTTCAAGTGTCACATTCACTTGAAGGCTGCAGTTTCACCTACGCTCAAAATTTTTATTCTACGTTCAAATATATTCAAACAGTTATTTTCAATACGAGTACCTGAATTTTAATTTTGGCTAATTTGACAGCTCTACTGAAGATTTGTTTCTTCCATACTTAAAGTCGAAATAGAAAATTTAAAACAAATTACAGCATTATCTTCACAATAGCCTTCAAGCTATGATGTGATAACTCAATGTGTCACAGCAACCATTTTGTAAAGCTCTAATCTAAGGTTCCTAATTTGTGCCTTTTGCTGTTGGGTTAGGAATTAGATCCTAACATCATAACTGAATAAATCAGACAAAGCAAATGGTTGTATTAGTGGAAAAAGAGATTATCTAGCATCCTCATCTCATTTCATTTCCCATCTGTTTTCCCTGATGAGGATCACTGTGGTAATAGAATGTACTGATAAGAAAAGACCTTCTAACCCTGCACTAGTCTCCACATCCTTCTGGAAAATTTCCTGGTGCTCTCTAACCAAGTTAGACATGTAATTCAGTGTCTCCAAGTCTCCATCTAGTGCACTGTGTGTGATCCACCAAGACTCCATGTCCCTTACCTCCTTAGAGATGTAGGAAAAGCTGTCTTGGATAGATGTGTGATTTGAATACACGCCTAACATTATTGGCTAGCCAATCCTTGTACACTCTCACTACCTAATCAACAATGTCCAGCAAGGCTCTCCACCTCCCTGAACCAGCTAACCAACTATGGGTGATCAGTTGAGAGCACATCACATATCTCTACTCGAAAGTTCAAAGCTTACTTGCTTAGACTAGATGACAGAGTCAATCACTGAGATTCAGTACCAGGTAAACAGATTAGCAACTGTTTGTTATGAATTGTATCTAACCAGCACAGGAACCCAATAATTCAGCAACTTGAATTCAGATTAGGTTGGTTTCCAATCATACTCTGTCATGTATTTCCATCACTCCCAATGTGCATGCTTAAGTCTAAAGAGAGAGAGCCCTATATGGGGGTGAATCTGTCTTTATCTAGCTGGTATTTTTCAACTTATGAGATTCAGCTTCCTCTCCACCACAGATGCTGTTTCTTCTGCCAAGCTCTAGTACATCTATACTTGTCCTCATAATGCCTGTTATTTGACTGCACTTCACTCAACCCTTCTCTTTGGAAGCAGTTAGTCATGGCTACTTCAGGCTAACCTCAACTGGGCTATTTGGGTCATATGGTCCAAAGGCCTGCTAGGCTAAGATTTCTGTTTGTCTGTCACCATATCTCAGACTAATTTATCATGTATAGTACTTCCAGGAACACAAACCTTTTACTAGACAAAGGTCGCTGTAGGGACAGCTGATGTAAATCTGGTAACAAACAGAAAAACACTGCAAACTGTTTTGCTATGGTGATCCTCTAAAACTGAAAATTAATTTTAAGCTGATCTTGAAAAGGTTTTTTTATTTATTTAAATAAATACAAGTGACAGCTACACTGTGCTTATATTCTACAGAAATACAGATGTACACAGATTTAGGCAGTGTGGTGTAGTGGTTAATGCTTTGGACTTCAAACCCTGAGATTCTGTGGGTTCAAATTCTGATACTGACACTGTATGACCATGAGCAAGTCACTTGACCTGCCTGTGCTCCAACTGGAAAACCAAAAGAAATGTAACCAAATGTATCATAAATGCTGTAAGTCACCTTGGATAAAGGCATCAGCCAAATAAGTAAATGTAAATTTATCTTCAGCCACAATGTATTTACTGGTAGATTCTTTGGAGTAGGAAATTGAAGATAACAAAAACTGCTTTACAGAGGATATTTTTTTATTTCCTGGGATATTAAGTTTGCAAATTCTTCTTAGTGACCAGAACAATCTGTTCTTTTTTGTACTAAAGGGGTGGGAGCCAGAAACTTCCTTCTTTTGTTTGCTTCCTCTATAAAGGTCTACAAGGACATGCAATTAAAGTAGATCCAAGATTAAAAATGTGTTGAAACCACACACAGAAAAAAATGCATCATAGCCAGCAAATTGTTTGGCATCATGCCATACAATACTGCATAACATGTTAAGTTTAGGTCAGCAGTGTGAGAAAACTTCAAATTGTTTAGCAATATACAATTCTGGGACACTCAGAGCAGTTACAAGTTGCTTTAGGGTGCTCCCAGAGGGCTTCATTAACTTTTAACAGTCAGGAAGCTGAATCTTTAAGAACAAAGCACTAGTATAAAAAATGGATAGAATGGCAAATAAGCAAATATGTGACAGACTAAAAACTCGGATGTGCCTGCACGACTGTTGGTTACTCTTGGAAATAGCATAAAATCCAAAAAGGGCTGGTACTTTCTATCTGACTATTTTCTTATCTTTCTTTTCAATACTGAGCTCAAAGGCGGAGCCCATTACTTAATTATACACACTAGTACATCTCAGGACACACACATCTTTTAAGAACATGGAAATTCCATACAGAAGGCATCCCAGTGAGGAATCATGTCAGGGTCTAAACTGTGCAAGGTATTTAATTATTTTTGTAATTTTCTGAAAGCAGTATTCTGAACCATGTAATGCAAAGTGTCACAATTTCTAGTTACAAGTGCTTAGGCACTTATTGTTGTCAATCAATTTGGAATATTATAGTAATAACACCTTGGCACCCTAATCTTTCTTTTGGCATCCTTGGTCTATTCAGCTCATTACAATACCAAATGCTGTTTTCCTTTTAAAGTGGTTTAGAATACAGCGTGAATTAAGTAATGCTTTCACAGTATATGTGCACTGAAATTTCAGGTGTCCTTTAGTATTCACACACTTCTTTTTTATTCCTTTGTTATTTATCCAATAGCTCACTCACCACCACAGTAGGGCATGGGGATGAAAGTATCATCATTTGGGAATTGGTTGCTGTTTAAGGGTCTGGGCATTTTGTAGTCTTTGAGTTGATTGACTCAACTTCAAAATTAATCACCAAATAACTTTTGCGGAATGTGAGATCATCTGCAAAAAAGTTATAAATAAGCCAGAAATGGATCTTGTAATCTGACAATGATATATAATATTTGAGCATATACACATCATAAAGTGCCAAAATGAAGAAACAGAGAAATGAAGACATATGGAACAAACAAGACAAAGCTTTGGATCTAAATCCAACTGAAATGCTGTAATTGGAATTGAACTATGCTGCACATATGAGAAATCACTTGGAAACCACAAAGCTTTGTGGAAAAATGAGCAAAGATTACTCCTTGATGATCTAAGAAACTAGACATAGAGTATATGATTAATCTTAAAATGGCCTGCCACATATCAAGAAACTGCAATTTATTTGTTAAGTAAATAATTTTAGAGTACAGTTTTTGAATATTACTTGTTAGGTTACACAAATTTAATGTGAAGTTTGAGCTGAAAGAAAATGTTTATACATTTGTTATGACTGAGCACAAGCCATACTTCTTATTTCAGACATCAGATGTTGCTGAAAGATGAAAATGTAAATACGTTTTTTTTTTTTTTTTAAAGACCTTATTAGGGAAAGCTCAAAACAGTGATACAGATGATAAAGGAATACTTTATTGTGCTTGAGGATTAAGGTCAGTCAAAATGATTGCAGAGGGAGGTCCCAGCTTATCATCTTGGAAGCTTAAAGCTCAGATAATGAGAGCAATGTGCCAGCTACAATATAAAGAATAAATGAAATAGTAGAAAAAAAAAACAGAAGAGTGTCATTTTCAAAATGCTCAAAGATGACACTTTTTTGTCAGTCAGACACCAAAAGAAGTAGGCTCTTTGCAAAAGTGGCTCTCTGAGGTAGAAACCATCAAACTATCTACATCCATATCACCAACAAAAGGAAATTTATCAGTATTTCATCTGACCACAGTAATATTATCAAAAATTCTGTGATTAGATAAATCCTAAACAATTATTAAAACCATTCATATTAATAATTGAGGAAAATATAATTTTCATTGCTTTTTGTTTTGGCCCTTATCTTTTACTCCATTAAAAATACTTCTAATAGTGTTTGCTTAAAATTTCAAAGCACTGCATATTTGGTGAATGCATCATAGTTTCATATCTCAACATTACTCAAGTCAAATGTCCTGACCAAAGAACAATATTAGCCCACACTACATACTGCTCTGAAAGCTTCAGTATCATTTTAAGTTCCAAATCCTTTAAGTTAATGTTAATGGTAAATTTACCTTAGCTTGCTACTTGAAAGAAACATGAACTATTAGAAATGTATGCATTAAGGGATATATTGTATGTCTCTGATCATATGTACATTATTTAAATAGATGTGTTGAATGAGATAACATACAGAGGCCTTAAAAAATGTAACCTAGATATTTATTTCCTCTTTTTGCATGTATTATCAACTTTTTTCCCCTTATTTTTGTATGAACTGTTTGCTTTGCATTTCACTAAAATCTTTTACTGGAAGACACATGTACTGTGGAGTTTATTTTTTTTAGTGCAGAATGCCTGTCTCTATTTGAACTGTTTGGAAACCCTCAACAAATGCAGCTACAATCATTAACTGCTTCATTTCCTAAAGAGTAGTATTATTTCCTTCTCAGGTTTTACTGTTATTGTGTAACACAGATCTGTAATAACCAGATCAGGTAAAGTTCTTGCTTTTACAAGCTCTCCAAGTTTACAGAGTTTAAGAGATTTATGTCATATAAAAGTCACATTGTGAACAAAATCAAGAAACTAAAGCTAAACTGTGTTCATATGGAAAACGGAAAAATCTGCAAATTAATGTATAACACTAAATTCCGTGTTACATATTTATTTTTTTATTGGCTTGGTTTCTCATTTTTCTGTTTATATATAAACCATTCTCCTGTCTGCACAATTCTTGTGTTCTTAAATATATTGAACTATTTCTAAACCTATTATATGGTAAACATGATCAACAAAGAAAGATAAAAAAAAAGTATAGCAGAAGGCTAACAGAATATCTAAATTATTGCCTTTGACAAAACTGAAACTGGCATTACATTAAAACTATAAAAAACACTTCTCCATATTTGCTATAACATGTCCTATAAATAGCACAAGAATGCATCAGAACCAAAATTGCTTAAATGGTTCATAAAGTACCATCATATTTAAGGGAAAATTAAGCTTTCCTTTACCAAAATGAATAGGTAAATCCCAAAGAAATAATTATGCAGATCGCAATACTTTAAACCTTTTAGAAATACATTTTTAGCCCACTTGTAATAATATGTAAACATGAAAAGACTTTGTTGATAAAAAAAGCTGTGTACTTATTAAAAAGGGGCAACAGTTGCAAGAGAAATGATGTAATGGATCTGTAGAATAATTAGTTAATGAATTCTTTGATCAAAACAGCTCTTTCTTATATTAAACATATAGGTGTTCAAGTTCCTGTTGGATGAAACCCATCAATTTATTTCCCAAACCCACTTTATTTAGGGTTTCAAAGAAGACAATTATTTCAATAGCAAGAAAACCTAGTTTTGTAAAATTTGACTTGCTTGTATGGAATGCATCCATCCATCCATTCTCTTCCGCTTATCTGAGGTCGGGTCGCGGGGGCAGCAGCTTGAGCAGAGATGCCCAGACTTCCCTCTCCCCGGCCACTACTTCTAGCTCTTCTGGGGGAATCCCGAGGTGTTCCCAGGCCAGCCGAGAGACATAGTCCCTCCAGCGTGTCCTGGGTCTTCCCCTGGGCCTCCACCCGGTTAGACGTGCCCGGAACACCTCACCAGGGAGGCGTCCAGGAGGCATCCTGATCAGATGCCTGAGCCACTTCATCTGACTCCTCTCGATGCGGAGGAGCAGCGGCTCTACTCTGAGCCCCTCCCGGATGACTGAGCTTCTCACCCTATCTTTAAGGGAAAGCCCAGACACCCTGCGGAGGAAACTCATTTCAGCCGCTTGTATTCGCGATCTCGTTCTTTCGGTCACTACCCATATCTCATGACCATAGGTGAGGGTAGGAACATAGATCGACTGGTAAATTGAGAGCTGAGCCTTGCGGCTCAGCTCCTTTTTCACCACGACAGACCGATGCATAGCCTGCATTACTGCGGATGCCGCACCGATCCGCCTGTCGATCTCACGCTTCATTCTTCCCTCACTCGTGAACAAGACCCCGAGATACTTGAACTCCTCCACTTGGGGCAGGATCTCGCTACCAACCCTGAGAGGGCACTCCACCCTTTTCTGGCTGAGGACCACGGTCTCGGATTTGGAGGTGCTGATTCCCATCCCAGCCGCTTCACACTCAGCTGCGAACCGATCCAGAGAGAGCTGAAGATCACGGCCTGATGAAGCAAACAGGACAACATCATCTGCAAAAAGCAGTGATCCAATCCTGAGTCCACCAAACCGAACCCCCTCAATGCCTTGGTTGCGCCTAGAAGTTCTGTCCATAAAAGTTATGAACAGAATTGGTGACAAAGGGCAGCCCTGGCGGAGTCCAACTCTCACTGGAAACGGGTTCGACTTACTGCCGGCAATGCAGACCAAGCTCTGGCACCGATCGTACAGGGACCGAACAGCCCTTATCAGGGGGTCTGGTACCCCATACTCTCGGAGTACCCTCCACAGGATTCCCCGAGGGACACGGTCGAATGCCTTTTCCAAGTCCACAAAACACATGTAGACTGGTTGGGCAAACTCCCATGCACCCTCCAGGACCCTGCTAAGGGTGTAGAGCTGGTCCACTGTTCCGCGACCAGGACGTATGGAATGTTATTTGGTTTTAAGAAATTCAATAAAATGTTATAAAAATGGGAAAACATGATGAAACGGGTAAAAAAACTTTTTTAAAACAGTTTTGTCTCTTTTAAGACTGAGTTTAAATGGGTGATTAAAGTTTCCTTGCCAGCAATGTCATGTAAAGAAACCAGATCAAAAATTTTGTATTTACAAAAAAAAAAAAAAGAGGAGGATCAAGAATGGAAGAGGGAATTCTTGCTTGCAGAGATTCACTGGACAGTCAGTAGCTACTTCAGATTAGTAAGACTTTGATGGGGTGGACATATTCACACTCCATATAATAAAACTACTCCCATGATATGAATAA